>NC_056732.1:974941902-975149402 GCF_019279795.1 Protopterus annectens | reverse complement strand
CAGTCTGGGGGGATCACCTCGCAATGGGGGAGTCATGCCATCCATCCCCCCGACACATGTTGAAGAGCTCCTTACCAGCCTCGTGGCACCTGCCCGCCTGCACATGCAACAACTGGCGGAGACCATAGTGGAAGTGAGTGCTACCCACACACTGGCAGAGGAGTGTGCAGGTAAGACCACAGGGCACATCAGTAGACCACTGCTGCGTATCCATCTGTACCTGTAAAGGTAGATTATGCATATGTGAGATGACATATATATAGTCTGTTGCTGCGTAGTAGTAATAAACAGATGTGTATAAGCTGTAGTTTTGTAGACTTGTACTGTTGATGTACTGCAATGCTGCACACACCCTGTACCAATGCCACAGCTGTGGCTACTGGCATCACATCTCTCACATACTTATGTAGGTCTCTCTGGTATACCACCAAGGCAGCAGCCTGTAGCTGGTGATTATGGTTTATGTCCATGCTTACCAATACACTTGTCATATAATGTCTATGGTATATTCCATGCACACATCTAACACACCTACCCATAATGCATGCCATACATGTTCATTTATTGTTGCTGTTAACTGCACTGCATCACAGTGGTGACCATGATGGTGTATCTGAAGGGTATGTCAGACACCTGCAATATAACTAACATCCTGTAATTGCAAAATGTGTCCACAGGGATGAACATAATGGTGGGACAAATGGCCTACAGTAGGGACATCTGTGAAACATCACTCTTATACAGTGCTACAACACTGTATATACCAGTATTGCAATGGCAACTGTTACAGATCTACACTACAGCATATCATAATACTGTGGTACACAACCCTTAAAACCTGCAATGTGGTCCTAACATGAGCAATGAGTGTGTAATATGGAATCATAGGTTAGGGTAGCAAATATGGGGAATACATACCTTCACAAACAATGGAAGCATATGTGTGCACACACTCCAGATAAAATATAGTAGAAGCAGCTGTCAGTGTACTAACTGCATGCATTTGTCATGGAAATGCAACTTTCAGCAAGTACATGTCCCCAGTGTCACACCACATATTGGTCTGATGTCCAAGACGTGTGACCATCAAATGTGCACACTTACCTGCAAAAGAGGCAGCTGTGGCTTGCACACATCTTACATGACATGGCGTGGGCCCCATACCCAACAGGTAGCACACATGAGCTGGACATGTAGCCATACCTCACCATTGCATATACCATGGTAAACAGTGCAGTCATTTATGTGGCAAGGATGGATGGGACAGGAATGATGTAGGAAATAAACAGATGGCCATCCAAGACAAATTATGTCACATGTAGCAAACTGGTCATGTGGGCTGCCTAGTAATATGCCACAATACTGAGGGGGTTGCAGGAATGTCTAGCAAGTACTGGCTGGGCAGTACCCATGTCAGCAATTGCCTGGACTCTGCAAGCATGTGGCCTATAGGTTAGGGCAATCAGATGTGACAGTTGTACCACAGGAAACATCAGCCAGGCCTCTATACAGGTAGTGTATGCATAACAGAAGAGGTTCCCAAAAGTCATGTGTAGCAATGTGTACTGGTGTACCATGACCATGCTGGAAACCTACAGACAGTATCATGTAAGATACATGTGCTGCACAACCAACACCTCACCCCACCTCAGGCCAACCATCCCCATCTGTACTGTGGCGGTGCCAGTATACACCTGTATGTTTGCCATTCATTAGCTGGGACTAGGCTGTTACATGTAGTGTTCAGTGTTTGGGATACTGCAAACTGACACACATGTAGGCCATAGTTGTCAAGCATCTGCAAAAAGGCTGAAGGTGGGGAGAGGGTGTCATCATGACACACCAGTGCACTGCAGCAGGGATCCTAAGGATGCTACGAATGGCTGTATCTGCACACAGTCAGGGTCAGAAACTGTGGCAGATGTAGCCCTGACTCCACAGCAATAGTGATGGCAGTGTGTGAACTCCAAGGGATGTGCACGAGTTGACCTTGCAATCGTGCAGAGTTGGGGGACATGTGTAGGGCAGACTGACCATATACTGGCAAATGCAGATGGCCCATGCTAGTATACCCCTGCAAGGAATAGTAACTGCTGTAGTACACATAACAGTAGGTGCAACAAACCATCATGATAAGGATGTGCACACATATGCACCCACAAAGTGTATGCATCGCTGTCAGCATCAGCACACCTAATACATTTGTTAGACACTGCATTTGAATGTACAGGACATATGTCAGATATCAGGCTCATGCAATGTTAACATATGCAGTGATGTGGGTCCCATGGCATATCAAGGAAGAGGGCATCATATCAATAAGTGTGTGTACACTCCTCATAGCCATGGTAAGGTTTGACGGTTGTCAGTGAAATAGCATTGTATTGGTCATACATGCACCGCTGATGTTGAGATCTGTAAATCAGACATCAGACATTCACAAATGACATCTATCCATATATCATCCCAGGTATGCATCGGACAAACACATAGGGGCTGTGAGCATTAGAGCAGATGTAACTGACACAGTAATACACATTCAGCAATGGTGTGCACACCTGTGATGTATGGTGCACAGTACATGGCAGGGTGCAAAATAGGTGCACAGCAATACTGTGTACATGGGTGCAGTGTTTTCCAGGGGAAGGGGCATCACCTACTAGCACAGCCCATGCATCACACACATGTATACTGTTGCTAGCTTGGATTGACTATAGCTGCATTGCATGCTGTTGAGTACCATATGTTATGCATGTTGACAGATGGGTATTGGGAGGTCTGTGTGTATTATCTTTGTGCAATCTCACCTGTAGGTGTGTGTGGAGTGGGGTTACTTTGTCTGTAAGTGCAATCTGGTGGAGTGGAGGGGGTTGATGCATATAGGATGTGTGTGTGGTGTGTCTGTGTGTTTGTGTGGGTGTCCATGTTTGCACATGTGATTGTGGAGTTGTTCATACATCAGTACTTCGCTTTGGAATCGTGCAGTACATGGACATAGACTGACACCAGGAATACTTGTCGGATATGTAATCTCAGGACAGTTGATAGTATAATAAGGTCTGTAGCATGGAACATGCATTAGGAGGGAAACTACACACCAGGTATACCGTTAAAATTGCAATCAGCAGAAAGGTGAACAACTACCCACGTATGCAGCACTACAGATGCATTGGGGAATTACTAGACAACACCAGGGAGTGTATTTATATATTACTGTTGTCCACATAATAAGTTGATTGAGCAGCAGATCTTGCAGCTACTGAGCAATAGTTATGTATGACACTCCAGTGCGTGACATTATTGAGTGAACGTACTAGCCCCTAACATATGGGGTCTATGCCCATGATGTCCGGACATACCCAGGGTGAACACTGGATGACAGCAGAGAGGCCTTGTAAAACCTACTCCAATCAAGTCAAGGAAGTAATGGAGTAACAGATCATGTGTTGTGATCACTTGTCCAAGCATTTAGAAGAATGATACGTTAATGAGTGGCATTAATGAGTGTATGTTACCACGTGTGATACAGGATGGGGAACTTATGTGAATAAACTTAGAACTGTCTGTAAACTCAGGGACAGAGTTTCAGTGTGTGTGTGTGTGTGTGTGTGTGTGTGTGCGTGTGTGTGCGTGCGTGTGTGTGCGTGTGTGTGTGTGTGTGTGTGTGTGTGTGTGTGTGTGTGTGTGTGTGTGTGTGTCTGTGTGTGTGTCTGCGTGTGTGTGTCTGTGTGTGTCCATGTGTGTACTGTTATGCAATGCCATACAGACCTTAAAGTGCATTTCTTGTTTTCCCTGCACAGGTGGTGAGGTGATTCAGGGTCCTTCCTGCATGCAATTTGATGTTGGTGTCCATACAGACACCAAAAATTATGATAGGACTGTTGGGACACAGGTGGGGTTGTCAGAGGCCGAATCTGCACCATCATTTGACATCTCCCTCTTATCCACCCCAACCCTCCACACAGTCACAGCGCCTATAGATACCCCATCACCAGTGGCCATAGCAGAGGGACAGTTGGCGGTTGGTGGCAGTGCACAGAAGAGTGTGGTATCTATGCCTGCTGTGTCTGGACACAGCAGGCATAGCCAGATGTCCAGCAGGGCACCACATAGGCAGATGTACTGGAGTGCTCGTGGGAGGGCCACTGGTCATCATGCCCCTGGCAGAAGTGCCAAAACTGGTACCACCAGATGCAGGTTTCAGACTGTCATGGAGGTGCAGACATGTATGGAACTGTACACCAGACATGGTCTGAGGCTGCAAAAGGCTGCTTTCTCATCTGTAAGTGACAACATTCATGAACTTGCAGGTGCCGTCCCTGATTATACCGAGATCATGGATAGATGGTTTTGTGAAATGGTGGGCCTCATCGACCGTGGCTTGTCCATGCTAGAACATGTGGTGGGAGTGGGGCGATGGCTGAATGGATGCAGGCCAGCAACACCAACAGCTGGTGGTCGACGTGGATGTGCAAGAAAACCAAGCTGCTTCCGTAGTGCAGTACCAGCCACAGCATTGCGGGGGGGTGCTGCCCACACCACACCATAGCAGGCCACATGCATGTGGCCCTGGCCAGTCCCAGAAGGGGCCTGGTTCCAGTGGACATATGTCATCATCAGGGGAAAGTAGCACATCGAAGATTGTACATGGACATGCCCATAGAACCCCTGGCAGGCACAGTCCGTATGCCCATGGCAGGAGGCAGTGAAATGCACACCCTGCCAGGTATGGTCTGCAGCTGTCCAAGAAATACCTGTATAGGGCAGCCACATGGCCGAACTGTATGCATGCATACCCACACACTATACAAACACACCTAGGGCAACCCCATACCTACACACACCACATCGCCATGCCTATATCAGCAAATTACACCTCTCACACTCGCACATGGTGTCAAATGTATGGCCTACCCTTGGTCTCTGGCAAACCAATAACACCCTGTGCATATGATGATACCTGTGCCACATCCCTGTCATCCATAACATGGATGCAGGGACAGGTTAATATGGTTCTGATGCACATGGTGACTGTACTACAGTGTACCAATGTACTGCTGTGTAACATGTTGTCAATCATAATGTTTAATGCTTAAATGTCAGGTAGTGTAGCTGTCCAGCCAAGATGCATTATAGGTGTTAGTAACACTGAGTGATTGAGGTCTCCATAATGTTATCCATTTGTGTTGTAGGTGTACATGTGTCAGCAGGAGGATGGTCTGCAGTCATATCTCACAAGGGGTATGGCACTGTGGTAACACCATGGCTGTGACATATCCTGGGTACAGCTGAACACATGTCACAGGTCTGTATAACAGTTACTGCCTGTGCCACATGGACAGGTGACCCCCTGGGACATGTATAATCAGCAACCTGAAGTAGATCCCTCCACATACATGCACACTCTTACTTGGCAATACTGGGATTAGACCCCTCCCTAGGTATGTAGTGCTACTGATGTGTGTGGCTTTCATTGCACACATCACACAATGTTTAGGATGAAGTGTGTTCCAGGTTACATGTCACATGCAGAACATCCCCAGGCATGTACAGTATGGTAATGGGGAATGTAATGGTTATATATGGACAATACATAGTGTGACATACCATCATATACACATTAACAGACACATAACAGGCAGATACACATCTGAGAGACCTGGGTCTATCAGTGCTAACTAACTTGTCAATGTGTCCAATGTGTTAAAGGTAGGCTGCACAAAGCACATGCATAACTGGGCTGGATTGTGTTATCAGTTACCTGTATGGTTGATGGTGACAGTGGTGACCATACAGTGGTACATGGAGCATGTACCGGGGGGGTACCATGATGTAATGACAGTGTACACAACACCCACACCCCACTGTGGATATTGTTCACACTGGAACCCATGATGACACTCTGACATACCCACCATCACACATTGACCAGGACTGTGATACAACCCAATGTCCATCCCAAAAGTGGTACTACAGGGATATGCTTCTAATGTACATGCCACAGACATAGTAGGGTGATGCATTATCAGGCCTCTCCTATGAGCAGCAATGTCACTATCCATAATACTGTGTGGCAATGTGTATTGTAATAAGAGTATGTGGCCTCCGAATGCTGTACCCTACAGATATACACACGCATGCACACATACACACACTTACCAGAACTCAGTGGGTATCCCATGCCTATCAACCCAGTTGTACAACAGTGTTGTGCTGGTACGCAAGGCTCAGGTAGCCTTTAGGGAGAGGAGCATAACAGGGTACATGTAATGTCTGGTACAGCAGCGGCCACATCTAACTATGGCAATGGGTGTTGAGTGGGTGTGAAGGCCCTCATGGTACTCCCAAATACAGGTGTACTAACACACAGACACTGATATCCTCCAGTAATGCACCTGTACACATTTGTCAGTACTGGCGTGCATCACTGCAGGTGGTCATAGGTGTGTACCTGGCTATTGTCCATGGAGAGCTGAGAAGTGTAGGGGATGTGTGTACAGTGGTATCATGCCACCTGCCATGTTGCAGCAGGCAATCTATCTACAGACACCAATATGGTAACCCTCAGGGTGAGAGTGACATGCATCAGCCAATCATCTGGGTGCCTCCTGCAAATAGCCAGTGAGGTGATCCAATTGACATGTATGCAACATGTATTACAAAATATGGCTAGTGTCTGTGTTGGAGACCTGTACCCAAGCATGTTCTGTTGATTGTGGTAGTGTAGTGGAGGTAACAGTGGCATGTGGTGCATACAGGGTGTTGTGTTCTATCTGTGCCAGTTATAACACAGCTAGGCATGTCAGTGTCAGTCACGCATTAGTTGCCTGTACATATCCAAGCTGGATACCTGCTATCTGCACATCTGTACAGGGACTGACAGACATCAGCTTGCCAACTAGCTATGCAGTAGGATGAATGTGTCAACAGATAGATGTCTGACACCAATATGTATGTCATTGCTACATGTTGGCAGCCCTCACTGACATGTGCTATACAGGCAGTAGTCTACAGTTAATTTCCACATGTCAGATCATTATCCAGTAGGGGATATATACTGTGAAACAGCTCACACACCAGGAACACAACAGGGAGGACTCAGAGTCCATCTATGCATGCAGGGGTGCTTGTTGCCAGTACTACAATTAGCAATCTACTCTTGCTTGGGAAAGCACTGTCAACAGTAGTAATGGCATGATATACTACATGCCAGTGTGATGTCACATTACCTGGGATAATACCCATGTATGTAACACATTCACATGGATAAGAGTGATGTACTGGTTTTATATACTCAAGTGTCCCAGACATGACACTCGCACCCCTTGCTACTGTACTGACAGCACATAGACACATGTTATGTATATGGCATTACATACACTTATTACAGATGGCATCTCCCTACAATTATATCAGACTGGGATGTGAGCACTGGTTACCAGGGCTGAGCCATGCTTAGCAGGTGTCAGCATTGCTGCAATATAACAGCTAAGCAGATTTGTGCACTGGTAAGAGAAGCCTACATGGTGTAAGCACCTGTACATTTAACAGTATGTTAGCAATGCTTAGCTTCGCGTAAACTCACGCAAACATGCTTAAAGCTGATCAAAACTGCCTTAACCCTTCTGTATCCAACAGCCCTTGTTCTGCTAGGCAACAAAATAAACAGTCCTTGCAGGTCTTGAATCCAGGACCCTGTACACTATAGTCACAGCAGTTAACCACTACGCCACAGCTGCTGTGAAGACAGTTGTTGTTTTTCCGATACATCTGTCAGTAGACATATTGAATAGGATTGAACAATCGCTGTGACATCTACAATTGGATAGTACATGTTAGTGATATTACTGTTGCATCACATATGTTGCCATATCTAAATATACACATATCAGATACATATGGTGTGATACCTCTGGGAAGGTATACACAACAGTAATGTTTACATATGACAAGGATATGGATATATACTTATACATATGTAGATATATGTCTACATGTACATACAAATATATATTCATATATATGTATTTATACACATCTGTATAGTGCATCATATATATGGCCGTGTATAGATCCCTCTGTATATATATATATATATATATATATATATATATATATATATATATATATATATACATCTGTACATCATATATGTACAGCTATACCTATTTATGTCAATATATACATAGATATCTATAACAATATGTGCATATATATCTAAACAGATATATCTATGTCGATATATATGTAGATAGCCATAACTATATATGCATATATATCTATATATCTGTCTATGTGTAGACATATATAGCTGTGTATATGTATATATATGTGTTTTTATATGTGTATATATATATATATATATATATATATATATATATATATATATCCATATATGTGTAGATATGTATATGTCTATATATATATATATATATATATATATATATATATATATATATATATATATATATATATATATTTATATGTATATATGTATATATATATATATATATTTACCATAATGTCCAGAACATGGAGTGGAGTCCTACCTCAGCACCAATAGTCTCAACCTCTTAGTGCAAGGGGATGTCATGTATGTATTGCAGGTATATATGTAGACTGTTGCTACTGTAACAGGGGTTGTCTTAACAGACACGTTGTGTGCGAGAGGTCACATCTGCTATTGACATGTATGCCATTGGTTACTGACAGACATCCTAAGGACATCATAGGACAGTACCACTGATAACTTAGTAATGATCCTGTGGACTACAGCAGAGATATGACCAATATATGTGGACAGTTTGGCACTCTCTGGTCAGTCCAGTGGTATACACAGATCTCCTTCATGCGAGACATGTGGACCAAGCCTGACAATGTGGATGTTAACAGCCATGTACATGGGTACATCATGTAAATACTGGACTGCATATGCCCACACAGTTTATGCATTCACACATGCCTATCTGTCCTGACACATAATAACTGGTGATGCAGAGGTCACATGGCCACATACTACTTAGTCATTAGTGAAATACATCTGTACAGAATTCCACTGCTTTGTCAGAAATACACAACCATTATCGTGGCCCAGCAGCAGTACGTCTTGCAAATATCTGGATATAACATCACACTGGGTAATTACACTAAGCTGCTAGGCATGTAACAAAGCACTGTGAAAACTACAGGCAGACTGCCACAACACTGGCCTACATTTTGTATGGGGGAATACACATGTACCTGCAAATATAGCAGGCGCTACAGGCATGTCACAGCAAAGAGTAACAGACACCTGTGTGAAAGTGCATACTCGCAACCAATGTGAACACAGCCACATCCACATATGGTACGCAAGCTCAATATGGCACTATATGGGCTGTCTGATCAACACCATCCTCATATGTGCCACTCACACACTAACCCTACATAAACTGGGTCACAACACAGTGTGGTCCAATGCCTGTCTGTGGTATGGGACATGTGTGTGTTTGGCCCTACAAACATGTGAGTCTATAGGGTACTATACACTGGAGCAGCATGTAACATCAGATAGAACAGGACCAAGAACAATGACATTTTCCACAATCTGTACACCAGCCAAGGTACGTATTCACAATACACATACTGTTGACAATCACCATAAGTACACGGACCCCACTACTGTACACACAACCGCAGAATGCCCAGGTTATGTTCTCAGAAATAACCCCTACTACACATAACATGTCTAGCAGACTGATATCTGACTGGCTTGTTATCATGTATGATGTCAATAAATGACAGTGTACAGAACATATGCACATCTTACTGTATGACATATGTACAAAGGTTGACAGACTTGTGGCTGGAGCCGCAAACACTGGGCCACTATTGGCATGTTGCTGTGATAGCCTTATACATTTACTGTTGTAACAGGGTTTGTTGTAACATATGTCCTATGAGGGATATGAAGTCAGTAACTCTCATGGCTGTCACCATGTACTGAATGCAATCCTCAGACTATGCTTCTGCAGTTCTAAGATAGGTGATCTGTGAGTAACACAAGAAACATAAGACTCCAAACACTGCCCAGTCTGCAGATAACCCTACAGGTGGGAGTTTCCTCAAACACATAACACTGTCATGACAGGTATTAAATCATGTAGACCAGCCATATCCACACAAACCCTGTTAAACCAGCATTACTCCAAATGCAAAAGAGCAACACTTATATTCTGTAGTCATGTCTGGCACATCCCCCTCCTGTTTGTTGGCCTGTCTCCACAGTGTATGTTGTTAGAGGTATATCCCAATACCATCTGTGATGCTGTTTGCCAAACACTGACATGAGGTCCTGCTCACAGTGAATGAAAAGGCCCAACACTCACATGATGTTCCTAGGTATAGGAGTGTGTTACTATGCAATTGGCTATGGGAATGTTACCACAGCTGTTCCACATCCAATCAGCTAGTGGGGGACTGCAATTCGTGCAGAGGTGATCAGCTGATCATGAGCATCACTTACAAAACACAAACTGTTGCCTAAGCAAAGCAAGTGTACTTCTCCATATCCACCAGAGAAGGAGTGAGAGAGACAGACAGAGACAAAGTAAGACAGGGAGGGGGTGGGAGAGTAAAACCTAAGCATGTTTGTATCATGCACTTACTAGTACAGTATTTCAAACCCCTGCCTGACTATGTATTGCTATCACATGTCTATACAGTTATTGCATGCGCCACAGAGCTTACATGTTGGGGAGTTGTCCAAAGGTATATCTGATGGTGAGTGACATCTGCAACAGTGATACAGGAAGGATAAGGTAGGTGTAGTACACATGCCTGTCAACATGAACAGGTGTCAATGTTGACACAGCCACACTCTCTCAGGGGCTCACACACATTAACATAGTTGGCAGGGTCAGGATTATACTTCCTAACTAGCAAGTTTGCTACAATACAGTAATATGCAGGTATCACATGCATCACAAGGGTTATCAGGATGATATATGGGCAAAGGGTATATGAAGGTGTCTGACATCAGAAGGCATGCTTCAGTAGGCCAATGGGAGGTGTAGTGATTGTGAATGGCATCGAAATCAGTATACACCACACACACACACACACACACACAGGTTGCCAGTACTGACATGCATGGGTGCATTTCTTCACAGGTGTGTAGTGGTTGACTGTGCCAGAAGGCTGTACAAGGCTAGGTAAAGGGTATGCCTTGGCATCAGGCCACAGGAAAATGGTCTGCAGAGTGGCTCATGGGTGTAGTGCCTGGAGTGGTCCACACAGGTGGGCATTGTATTCACCATCCAGTCATCTGGGTTACTATTGTGGGTGGCCAGTGTTGTGCAATGCCTGCCATGTATGTGTTCTATAGTCCATGACATGGACGGTGTGTGGGATGTGCACACGTCCCACATGCATGTTCTGTGACATGTAGAAGTGTACCTGGGGTGTCTGGGGCATGTTGTGTACACAGATTGTTATCATCAGATGTGCCATTCCTGGCCTCATGTGGCAGGAACTGGAAATGGACACCAGGTTGACCCTGCACATACATTGACAGCATGATACTGGTATTCCCTGGTGTAAGTGGCATCTGTCAATACAGAGGATGTGTTTAAGGCATGGCATGTCCTTTGTGGGTTACATTTGATGGCACTACAGTTGTTGCAAGCATCCAGTGGGGAACATAGTGAAATAGCACTGTATGCACGTATGTGCCTATTGTAGTGATGGGACAGGATGCCATGCCCTCTGTAGTTTGCAAAAATCACACCATGGTTACTATCTGTGGGCAATACGCAAGGAACTACCAACAAAGTGGTTGTTGCCTAGCCAAGTGTGTTTGTGTATGAGACATGGGTTGAGTGTGTTCTCTGGGTAATACAAGTGTTGCCTAAATTTTTTGCCAGGCCTTGATGTCACATGTAGGGCTATGGATTGTCAACCCCAGCCTCTCTGCTGGTTGACATCTATTATCCTTGTAATGTGGACATTGTGACATATAATAGGCCCACCATATAAGAAATTTGCAAAACACACTCCACATTGAGTCCAGTTGTTACACAGTCACAGCCACCTCCACAAAGGATGCGAATGACAAACACAGACACACTCACATACACACCAAGTCTCACAGGTGCCTACCTAACTAGTACATCACACTACAGCATTATGCACTTATAGCATGTGCCACAGAGATTACTGGGCTATTCCTTCCCCAAAGGTGTATTTCAATGTAAATGACATCAGCAGGCTTGCCAAAGAAGGGCAATGGAGGTTGTAGTGACTGTGAATGGCCTCAAAAGCATTGCTCCCTATACAGACAAACAAACATCCACACTTGCCATATCTGGGAATAGAACCCCTATCTAACTATTATATCACACTACAACATTACACAGTTATAGGATGGGCCATGGAGATTACTGGTCTACTACTTCCCCAAAGGTGTATTTCAAAGTGAATGACATCAGCAGGCTTACCAAAGATGGGCACTGGAGGTTGTAGTGAATGGCCTCAAAAGCATTGCTCCCTACACAGACAAAAACACTTGCCATGTCTGGGAATAGAACTCACACCTAACTAGGTATATCACACTCCAGCATTATGCAGTTATAGAAGGCATCACAGAGATGACTGGGGTATTGCTTCCCCAAAGGTGTATTTCACAGTGAATGACATCAGCAGGCATGCCAAAGTAGGGCATTTGAAACTGTAGTGAGTGTGACTGACCTAAAAAGCATTGATTCCTACAGAGACAAACACACACCCAAAGTTGCCAAATCTGGGATTAGAACTTCTACCTAACTAGTACATCACACTACAGCATTATGCAGTTATAGGACATGCCATGGAGATTACTGGGCTGCTAGTTCCCCAAATGTGTATTTCAAAGTGAAGACATCAGCAGGCTTGCCATAGTAGGGCAATGGGGAGTGCAGTGTGTGTGCATGGGCCATTCCCCACTCATCTAGAGGCAGACACACCACACTCAGGCACACACAGATTTATATTCCACAGGTACGTGTATACAGCTGCTAGATGACTACTGATTTGTACAGTCATGTTGCACAGTTAACACTAGCACCGCAAACACTATAGTGCTGAGGGATTCCAGTGGCAAATGTCTATGGTGTTTGACATTTTCACATCATGTGTTTTAGCCAATTGGATGTGTGCTGGGTAGGACAGGCCTCATGATGGAAGGCTCTTTATCACTGTCACTTTCTTCCACACATCTATGTATGTGTACTTTTGGACTATTATAGTGTGTTGTCCTTGGATATATGTGTGTATTCCTATCCAATGTGTGTGCAAAGCATGACTGGTGCGTCCTGAGGTGTGTATGCACTAACATCTGTGACTGTCAGATATTTATGGTCCACTGTTGTTGCCAGACAACGGCTTCATTTTTTTAAGTGTGTTTGGATGCCCAGTATGATCTTTCAATATTTTGTTGTCTGACATGGCCTCCATTTCTCAAAGTGTGGGAGCATGCCCAGTATGACCTTCTGTATTAAATGTGTGAATCCATTCCAGGTAGATTGTACTCCAGTGCAGACTTTTGTGTTCTACTCATGCAGCTAGCAAACCATTTGTGCAGGATATCTGTAGATCAGTTGACAATATGGGGTCAAAATGGGCAAAGGATAGTGGGTTACTGTACATAATTGTGTCTGTGCTGCTTCTGCTATATGGTCCTGGTGTTAGCAGAAATATGTACTGTTATACACTGTGATGTTTTATGTCATCAAGTACTGTCAGGTAGACATATTTCCTTGCAGTGATGTCCTGGGGAGACTGTACGAATGCAGCTGTGTCCAGTATTGTGGTCAGCAGCCTACACATTCTTGCACACTCATGCCATTCTGGAGTGGAAGCTGCGGACACTTGCTGCTGGGACTGTGTAAATGGTTCAGCACCTTGGTACAGTGGTGGCAGAGGATCCCATGCTTGTACATCCATCAACATGATAGTTTGGCCATATCCTGCTGTGGCCATAAATCACAGCTGTACATATTCACACAGGTTACCCAGAGGCAGGGGTCATATTTCTGGACATTACCCCTACACATTGTGGTTTACGAGTAGGTTTGTAGCCACCCATTCTTGTGTTTGCAGCCAGGGATAGTATGTGCACATGGCTGAGTTTCGGACTTCACACACTCCATGCTGCCCTCTATTATTCTATCCTCTTCCATACATTATGTGAATATTATCTGATATGTTCCCTATAGTTATCACCTCATCCCAGCAGTAATTTGGGGTTGGTCCACAGTTCATGCAGTAGGACATTGTGGACATGTTACTGTGATTTGTCCACATGACCTTGCATTTGGGTTCTGTGGACTGTGTTATGTTGTTATTTGGGAGTCTATGACATAGCATACATTGGCAGTACGGGTGAGACACAGGCTTTGGCAGAGGACTGTAGGCCATTTGGTAGTGATGCAGGCCAGCTGTAGCAGGCCATTGCATTCTGTCACTCCTACAGTTCCAGACTGTGATCCACTGTATTCCCCTGGGGTGACAGGGTAGGTGTGCAAGGTGTTTATGCCAATGCATTATGTCAGCATTGATCCAGTGGTGTGGATGTTGGCAGAGTGCTGCTTACAGCTAGGGACACACCTGCATGGAACACCTGCTCTGCATGCTGCATTCTTTTGCTATTGCCATACACAAGTGGGGGTCATATTGTACTCATTCCCAACAGCAGGGATAAGACTGGAGAGGTACCTGTGGGTGGTGGTGGGATGAGCTGGGTGCATGTGTGCTATGGACACTACTTGCATCTGACTCACAGATATGCATGGGGCATTCCACTTATGCTGGCTTGTGCATGGACATCAGCTGTTTCTCAATACTTCGTTCCTATGACTTTTGTGGTCTGCCAGTGTTTGGCCAGATGACATCTGTATTCCCTGCTACAAGCCCAGATAATGTGCTGCAAACCTGTTTGTACAATTCCAAGGGTGTGTCCATTTGACATTTACATATTATACAGAGTCTGTCTGGGGTACTTTCCCCTGTGTACTGCTTGTATATCTGGGCCGACATTCATGTCATGTCCATCTTTCAGATGGTGACACATATTACTTCCAAACATTTACTATGGCTTACTGCTGGAATGTGTTATACTGGGAAGCATTGTGTTTGGCACTGCAGTTGTGAGAACTTGGCCCTGTCATTGGCAGTACTGGGCAATGACCAGCAGGACAAACCTCACCATGCATACATACATACTGACCACTCTCACACAATATACAACACACACCAACCTAACACACACAGACCTGCATATTGTACACATGCTACAATCTATCCTGCTACATTGGCCAGCTCAGGTAATCTGTGCTCCACTGTTATTATACCTACACATACATGTTACTACATTTCTATATAGGATTTGGGGGGCACATCTGACTGTTACTACATGTCTACATAGGATTGGGGAGCACACCTGACTCTTACTACCTTTCTACATAGGATTGGGGGGCACACCTGACTGTTACTACATTTCTACATAGGATTGGGGGGCACACCTTACTGTTACTATGTGTCTATATAGGATTGGGGGGCACACCTAACTGTTACTATATTTCTACATAGGATTGTGGGGGGCACACCAGACTGTTACTACATTTCTACATAGAATTGTGGGGGGCACACCTGTGTGTTACTACATGTCTACATAGAATTGGGGGGCACACCTGACTGTTACTACATTTTTACATAGGATTGGGGAGGGCTTACCTGACTGTTATTACATTTCTACATAGGATTGGGGCAGCACACTGGACTGTTGCTACATTTCTACATAGGATTGGGAGGGCACACCAGACTGTTACTACATTTCTACATATGATTGCGGGGGGCACACCTGACATTTGTACACATTTGCTATGATTGTACTGGTATGTCAGGTACTCCATTTCATTCTGTATTCTAACCTATCATGATGACTAGAGGCATATCAGTGTACTACAGGTCTTAAATTTAATTGACCAACATTTCAGTTTCTGACTTCTTACCCTACAGGACTGACATCCCATTGCCTGACCTATTGTAGTGTGTCTGTGTAGGCCTGGGGGATGTTAGCCATAGCCATCAATCAGAGGCCATAGCACAGGATTTGTTTGTGTTTGTCTACACCTGTCCTGTTGGCTGAGACTGTTGTTGGGTATGTGAGCCTCCCTGACTGGCATGTGTGTGTCATATGGACACACATGTGACCTAGCACATTTCCTGCAGTGAGTTTTGTCACCTTGTCTAGTACTGGCTACTGTGGTGAGATCTCATGCTGCCACTATAGGTGTCTACTATCTGCTGGCATCCCATTCAGCCACCCAGTTCCCTTGCATGCTCACATCCATACCATAGATACAAGTAACAACACATACTACTCCATTTGGCAATTGGTAGGAAGAGTGACTTACCTTGTGGATGTGCCAGTATTGAGGATGGTGCTTGAGGGCTGACTATATTAGATGCACATAGTACACTCCCTATACATGGTTAAGCACAGGTAGTGTCATGTTTGACATCCCTTTTACTGTATGTGCTAGTCAGAGAGAGGTGTCATTCCCTGGGTCCCTACTGTGTCAGTGTATGTGCTATGCATTGCCTCTTTGCCAAGGCCAGGGCATACTGGGCACGCTTCCTTCTGCCTACTGGGGCAGGCTCAGGTTGTTCCTCCTCCGAGTCACTCTTTACCTGTGCAGGCTTTGGCAGTGGTGGGGGGCTGTGTGGCCCTGCCCCATGCTGTTCCTGCTGCAGCTGTTTCCACAGGATCATATTGTGTAGCATGGTACATACAATTACAATTTTGGTACATGTAGCTGGTGAGTACTGCAAGGCTTCACCGGTTGTGTCCATGCACCGGAACCATGACTTAAGCATCCCAAACACATGCTCTATTATGATTCTGGTCTGTGCGTGTGCCTCATTATGGAGTTCTTGTTCGAGTGTGTGTGCATTTCTGATGAGTGTCATCAGCCACAGCTCCAGTGTGTAACCAGCAACCCCCACTAGGTAACTGTAAGGGATGTCCCCATTGGCAAATCTCTGGTACAACTGCGTCAGATGCCAGATGTGGGAGTCATGATAGCTTCCAGGGCAGCCAGCACACACATTCATTATAATGCCCTGGGCATCACACATGACCTGGCAGTTGATGGAGTGGAAGCCCTTGTGGTTGATGTAGACCCTAACCCGCTCACGGGTGGTGCTTTGATGCATATGTGCGTGCAGTCTATAGCACCTACTACCTCGGGGTATTCTGCTATTTGGTGGCAGAGATGTATATTGCTGGCCAATGTCTCACAAGTGTTGGGGAAATATATGTACTCACCAGCATGTGCTGACACAGCATCCAGGAACTGGTGGAGTACCCTGGATGCTGATGCCTGTGAGATCCCCATGATATCCCCAGTTGGCCTTTGGAAGGTACCTGTGGCTAGTATTCTTAGGCCTACACATACCTTGGTATCCACTGGGATGGGTTCCACTCTGTTAGTTCTGTGTGTCAGGTGTGGCCAGCACAGCTCAACTATTTGCTGTAGGAGGTCCCTGTCCACCCTATAGCACTCCAATATCTCCAGCTCATGTAGCCCCTGGAAGGTTACCCTGGGTCTGTACACTCTTCTCCATCTCCTCACTGTGGGTTGTTCGACAGCATTCTCATCCTCACCACCCTCAGCCTCTTCCACATCTTGATGTATGATAGCTGCTGCAGCCCCTATCATTTTGTTGCTTTTGTTTGATAAAATTTCCCTGCTTGTGTACACCGGTGGTGTAGAGCATGTGGGAAAAACCAGAGGGGAAGGTGTTGGCATAGTTTATAGTAGTGTGCTGGGCTGGGCTGCTGCCTGTGTATTTGGCTGATTCTGATACATTTTATCTGCCAGCTATGCCAGTTCTCCTTGATTGCCCTCCTACTGCTGTTTTCCCTTCTCATTGCCTTCCTGTTTAAGCCCAGGGGAGCGCCGCACAAACACAGTGCTCAGATGTGCACAGAGCTGCTATTTCCTGGTTTAGTTTTTTTTTTCTTTAATACCTGGTGTGCGGCACCCACACCCACTTAGGTAATGTAAAGAGTTCTAGGCAGCCTCAGACACACCCCCTTGCTTAACTCTGCTAAGCTAAGGGCAAACCTGAGCCACAGTGCTCCAATAAGCTTACAGTATGCCTGACACACACCCCTATGATGTCAGCTAACTCTTAGGCTTGCACAATGCTATTCCTGCACTTACACGGTTGGGTGCTGGCAAGCACTTAGGGGAAATCTGGGATTCAGTATCATTCCCCTCATTTGCATAGGATTGCCTACTAATGCATAGTTGCAGGTCCCACACTGAGTCTTCCCCCTTAGCAACCACTATTCGCTGGCCATGTTTTTTTCTGTCTGCCACTGAGTATAATGGCAAAGCAGTGACCTTGGTTAAATGCTTATTTCAGTTTTTTTTTTTTATTTATTTTCGGCCCGATCCCATTTGCGCACTGCTGCCCTATGTTTAAACAGCTGAAATCAGCTAAAAAAAATAAAAGTTATTTTTTTTTATTTGGGCAACTGTTTTTCATGCCAGTGGCCATATATCTGACCATTGGCATGCTTTACACATACTATACACCCTTTCTTTGGAGTTGTCATGGCTCCATTTTGTAGTTTGCAGAAATGTACTTGGTTACTAACTGAGTACATTTCTGCACACTACACTAGTCCTGCACAACTGGCTGACATCTTCCTGGACCACAAATTCACCTCATTTGCATGTTTTTCACCTGCAAATGGAGTAATTTGCATACACGGGCTGTGTCCATGCAGGAATAGTGCAGAAGTGCTCGTGCACATCCATGGAGCTAATTCCTGTCTCGCACGGCGGCCATATTGCCTCCAGCAGCTCATGCACTATGCCTTCACACTGTGCAAAGCTTGCTGAATCCCCCTCATTTTAGCATAATGTCAAACAGATGCATTTTATATTGTTGTGACACCTGCTGCCCTTAAAAAAGACTAATTTTATGACAAAATGTGCCACTTTTAGTTCATATTCTTGATTCAGAAGTTGTGCTCCTTTTGATTTCTTTAAAAATAGAGGCACGGAATTTCTGCAAACGTCTGTAATTTTACTTGTAGTTTAGTCCACAATGACTATGCACACTGGACAAAAAAAAAAATTAATGCCCATACCAATTAACCACTATAATGACTTAATTTCACATTTGTAAAGAAAATGGTTGGGAAATATTTGTGATAACTTTATACAGCACAATTGCAGAAAATGTTTTGGAGGAAATACTTTTAAATATAATAACATATAACTGGTGTGTGTGTGTGTGTGTGTGTGTGTGTGTGTGTGTGTGTGTGTGTGTGGGTGCGCGCATTGTGGACTTATAAAGCACTGTTCTTTGGAATGCAAATTCTTTCTTCTTATGGATGCTCATATAGTATCATAGCCACATGCAATAGCTGACAAATTTGTTTTCTGTTTTTTCTACATAAAAGAAAAGTGAAAAGATTTTGTTTTCAAATGTCCACATATCTAGAATAAAAATGGACAATTTATTTTACATTAAAATCAAATATTATTTTTTGCATCTCATTCTTATATTCAGTACTTCTAATTTTACATCTTTTTGCTCACAAAACTACTGATGCATCCATCCCCATTGCTGCAGATCTCAGAATGTTTCACTTAAACCAATAATGTCTTAGAAACTTGATGGTAACCTGCCTCAAAAATGTAAAGTCTACAGTTTGAGTTGTATCTCACTGTAAATGGAATTGCACAGAAAAGGAACCATGTGCAATGCAGCTTTATTTTGCAAGAAAATAAGCAATAAAGATATCACTTTTAACCTCAAAGAGAAAGAAAAAGATAAGCTATCAATAATGGGAGAAATATTTCAGGCATACTGTGATGCAAACAAAAGCTTCCATGTGTAAGCTATTTTTTCACTATAAGTTAAGCCAATAGTGCATGCATGGCTGAGATGAGTGAGATGTGTAAGATATTTTTTCACTATAAGTTAAGCCAACAGTGCATACATCAACAGACTGTTTGGAGATCTGCACAATTCACTGATAAGAGACTGGATTGTTTGTGGCATTAAAATTCTTACACTGTTTTGTTTTTAGACCCACTACACTTTAGTGGGTTGTTTTGAGACTTTGGGGATACCACGGAGATTACTTGGATTTCCTGATGTTGGGGACAGAGGGGTAAAGTTTTCAGTGACTCTGTCAGCCAGCAAGTCTGCTATATCTATGGCATTTGTGCATGTGGTGTCCCTGACCACTATTTCTGAACATATCTGGGTGCTACCTTTGAGGTTGCAGACATATGTGAAGAAGGCCTTATGATTGTCTCTAGTAGATGTGGCCAATTTGGACTCAAAGTTTGTTTTGGAGGATTTCACTAGTGCCCTTATTTGCTTGTTCAGGTTAAGTAGACATTGTTTCCAATTGGGCACCTGCTCCTTCTTGGTCTTGGACAGCAATTCTTTCCTTTTGTTATAGAGTTTTTTTATTGCAGATGTCCACCAGACAGGTTTCCTCTTCCTTGCAGAGGATGATTTAGTCCTGTCAGGTATTCCTGATTCCGTGCATCTATATAAATGGTCATATAGTGCTTTGGTGTAGTTTTGGATATTGGTTCCAGTTCCTACAGAGAGTGAGGGGGCTGAGAAGCTGTTTATACCATCCCTCAGGAAGCTGTAATCAGCTTTGGAGAAGTTTTTATGTCTGATCCTAGCTATAGGGGGATTGGAGAGATGGTGACTTCAAAAGTGACCACTTTGTGGTTGGGTCTTACCAGGAAGGATGATACTATAAGGATGCTGCAGTGTTTACTCATGTTGGTTAATACCAAGTCCATGAAAGTATCACCTTTTGTGGGGGAATCAACCAACTGTTCCAAGTCATGTGCATTGACAAAATCAAGGACTCTCTGGGCATTTGTGTTCTGGCATGAGTAGTTCTTTCAATCTAAGTTTGGAAAGTTAAAGTCACCCAAGATCAGGGTAAAGGGTTGAATCTTGATAGATTTGAACAGGTCCAAATAGGCGGATTGGGCATCTTGAGTCAGATTTGGGGCTGGTAGCTAGCTATGATTTGAATAGGGGTCTTGTCAATGGTTAACTGTACCTGGAGTGTCTCCTGTGGATCATACTGTTTGACCAGCCTGGAGGTGTGTATGTTCTTAATGTATATTGAAACTCCACCTCCTTTGGCTTTACTGCCCAGAGTTTGGGGTCTGAATGTATGACAGGATGAGAAACCAGGTAAAGCTGGCATGCCCTCCGCAGCTTTGAACCAGGTTTCTGTCACTGCACAGATGTCAGCATTTTCCAGGGTTAGGAATACTTGCAATGAGTGCAGTTGGAAGTGGTAAGTTTCAGGATGGAGGTGGAGTTATTCATGTAATGGATAAACTCAGTGAGTTTAGATTCCTCACTTTGCCAGACTATGAATACATCATCAATAAAATTAAGGTAGCTGGTCAAAAAACTCCGGTATTCACTTTGCAGTAAAAATTCCTCCATCCACTTTCCTATTTTTAAGTATATGAAAGCGATATGTTTAACAGTGTTAAAATATTACTAATTTTTTGTTACTGAGGATCACTTGTCTGTGATGAACAAAGGCTTGTTGCTTTGGAACACTACCTGGGTTTTGTGATTTTTAGAAATTATTGTGACTGACCTCATCAACAACATTTTAAGACTATTAGTGTTTTATTTTTTTTTTTATTTTTTTCCTCAACACTTGTGGTTGTCAGGTTGGAACTAGACAGATTCCTGTGCTTTATTATAAATATGCTTGCAGCTCAGGTTCAGTTCTAGTCTGAGATATATTTTGTATTTTTATTTATCCACAACATAAATATATGTTTAGTAAAAGTTCCATAACCATGTTGTAGACAAATAAAAATATGTAAAGTTTATACTAGTTCTGCTAACTAAACAGTAGTTATGACTGCCGCATAGAGCAAACCAAGGAAACAGGCGTGTGTATCTTTTTACAATGCAGAAAATATGTATTTTTCTGGTAGAGCTATGTAGGTATGTATCATTAGTACTGCAATGGTTCTAAGTTTATTAGTTGTATGTTGTAAAAGGGTACATTTACATATCTGTGCCCTCACCCAGAGAGACACAAATTTATTTATTTAATTTCCCTCATAGGACCCACCATTGTCAGAGTTTAAAGCAATTAAACTGGCTTGAACTACACAACTACCTAACATATTCACAACTAACTACAGCACACAAACTCCCTCATCATCCAGTAAAATTTGCTGCACTGTAAAACACATTACTACCTTACTGTGCAGCAGGAGACCTCAGGTCTAGTAACAAATTCTTATTACTTTTGAGGTGCAGTATGATTATCACCAAGATGGAATATCAATAAGGCACATTTTATTGTTAAAATCCAAATCCAAAATCCAAAATGAAAATCACACATTAAATTCTTAACTTTTTCACCATGTTTTTCATCTCTACACCAGACTTCATCAGGTAACTTTTTTACTCAGTCTTCACTTCTTATATATATATACTCTACCCTTCCAACTAATGGTATGAAAAAACTAATTAAACCAATTACCTTCAATAAATAACTAAACAGATCTGTAATACAAAACAGTACCTCCACAACATCAAAACCACAATTAAAACTTTTAAATGCATATCTGCCAATTAACTATTATTAAAAATGTATGAAATATATGAAAAATATTTTAAAAAGTACATTGAAAATACATGGAAAAGTTGCAATAGCTAGTTAGTATGAATTAAAACATATTAAAGCTGCTTAATCAGCAGCTTTAATAGTATTAGTAAAATGCTACCCTCTAGTGTCCTACTTTTATTAAACTGCTTAAAACCCAATGCCTAAAATTATATATTTTATACGACTCCCAAAATCCCCCCTAAAGCTACACTAACAAAGAAACATTAAAACAATATTAAGACTTGTAGTGTGAACTTGACACAAAAATATTAATTATTTAAAATAAAATAAAACCTTTATATCCTAGCTGCCCTTAATTTAAGGTCAGGGGCCAGGGAATTATGCAATGATAATTTCTATTATGCTTCTCATAATGAAATGCTTTAGTCCCCCCACCATATATGACATATACCCCGGGATTCATGAAGCTTGCGCCAGGCGCATGCATAGCGTAGGCATTATAACACCAAATATGGCCATTGAGCGATTCAGGTACGATCCAATTCCACGTGCACTACCGGCGTATGCCAGATCTGCGCAGCCCCCGGCGTAGGTATGCTAATCATCCCATGGGCAGTGTCGCACCATGCAAATGAAGGCATATAGCGATTCATGAAGTGGTGCAGGCATAAGCCCACGGAAATGTAAACCAAAAAACATGGTTTACATTTTCCCAAACAGAACATCGGAGCTATGGAAGAGGGCCAGACCCAGGTATCACAACGTTAACATATGCCAATGGCGAAATACACAGCCAATGGCATAAGAAAAGATGCACAACACGTAAATAACAACATTTAATGTCATGTCCACAGTAACGCACAGCACAACTGCAGGGCATGTGCGAAGCTGTAACATAAAGAAATAATATAAAAATGTCATAAAATCGCAACGTAATAGAAATCAGGTTTACAGCATAATACACAATGGTAGGCATGGAACACCACAACCAAGGTGCAAGGGTTGCTAAGGGCTTGCAATAGTGTTCGGCGTGGTAACTATGAATTAGTAGTCAATGCCATGCAAATGAGGCAAATAATACTGAATCGCAAATGTCCCGCCAGATGAAGGTTGTACCATACGGCGCAGCTGTATAACACCAAGGAGTGGCTCAGAGGAGATACATGACATCAGCAGAGGGGTGTGCCACCATAGAAGTAAGCACATTGGAGCATTGCAAATCTGGCCTGTCCGTTGCTAAGCAAAGCTGCAGGACAGGGGTGGAGAGGAATAGTTTAGCTGAGAGCACACATGGTGGCCAAAAGCGCATGTGTACGAGGATGAAAACGTGCCCAAAACCCAGTAATCGGACACACGAGCCACAAACAATAGCAGAAACAGGAAGGTCAGGGGAAGAAAAGAAGGAAATGCGGAAGTAGGGTAATTGGAGTACTAATGAGCAATCAACACCAATCAACTCACGAAGGCCAATCGACGGCAGCTGACAAGTCTGCTTGCAGAAACCTGCAAAACAGGATAGGGGAGGCATTTGAATGCAAAGAAAGGAGGGGAGGTATTGGATTGCAAAGATAGGAGACCTGACACAGCAGAGCAAAGCAAACTGACAGCAGACTGGCAGTAGCACACATAACGCAAGATACGCCAGGTCCAGGAAAGTACAAATGAAAGTAGGCTGCAGGATGCATGCCAGAAAATGGTAGGTGCAACACGCAGAAATGTAAAGGGAAGGTCAAGAGGTAATCCACGGCAGGCAAATGTAATTCAACACCAAAGGCACCACAATAGTAGTTCCGTCAGTAAAACACATAAGATAACCCGTAGCTACGATCGTACATACACACCCTATGACATCATTGGTGTTCACAGCATAATAGTATAAAGTGTGAAAGCACCCAACACACACCTGTGTATTTCCAAACACCGCACCATAGGTGTAAACACACAGGGAACTTTTAAAATGTACATGTTTGGAGCTGCCATAGCTGTGATTCATCAGCATGTGTTAGAGACTGACAGTGTTGTGGAGGATGATGCCGACAACCACCGCAGGCCTCGGAGGAGAAGGAGAGTGTTCAGACCAAGGGTAACTTACCAGGGGCTACATGACCTGGAGATAGTAGAACGCTACAGGGTGGACAGGGACATCTTACAGCAAATAGTGGAGCTGTGCCGGCCATGCCTGAGAACCAGAAACAACAGAAAGGAACCTATCCCAGTGGACACGAAGGTATGTGTAAACCTGCGAATACTGGCCACAGGTACCTTTCAAAGGCCAACTGGAGATATAATGGGTATCTCACAGGCATCAGCATCCAGGGTACTACACCAGTTCCTGGATGCCATGTTACCACATGCCAATGAGCAGATATACTTCCCCAGAACTCAGGAGGAGTTGGCCAGCAATATGCACCACTTCCACCGTGTGGCACAATACCCGGAGGTACTGGGTGCGATAGACTGCACTCACATACAAATCAAGTCACCACCCGGTGAGCAGGGTAGGCGCTACATAAACCACAAGGGATTCCACTCCATCAACTGCCAGGTCGTGTGCAATGCCCAGGGCATTATCATGGATGTGTGTGCTGGCAGCTCTGGAAGCTACCATGACTCCCATATCTGGCATGCCTCACAGCTGTAACAGGTATTTGTCAGGGGGGACATCCCACATGGCCATCTCGTGGGGGATGCTGGCTATGCACTGGAGCCGTGGATGATGACTCCCATCAGAAATGTACACACACCCATGCAAGAACGACATAATGAGGCACACGCACAAACCAGAATCATCACAGAGCATGTGTTCGGGATGCTGAAATCACAGTTCCGGTGCTTGGATACATCTGGTGGAGCCTTGCAGTACTCTCCAGGCACGTGTGCCCACATCGTCATAGTATGTGCCATGCTACATAATATGATCCTGCGGAAGCAGCTGCAGCAGGGACAAAATGGTGAAGGCCCTCATAGCCCACCGCAATTGCCAGGCACAGAGGGATTCAGACCATGACCACACTGTGCCAGCCCCAGTAGGCAGATGGAGGCATGCCCAATATGCCTACGCCTTGGCAAAGAGGGAACGTATAGCACATACTCTGACAGTGTAGGCCCCTACAGACTAACATTTCTCCACCTGCACACACAGTAAAATGGATGGCACACAAACATGACCACCTGTAAATTGTAATGTATAGGTGGCCCAATGGGTGACTCCTACATAGGCAGCCCTCAAACATTGTAAACACAACAGCCAGTGGAACACGGAATGCCAACACCTGAACAGTACATGAGTCTTACAGCATATGGTGGTGCTGTGCCTGTCACGTTCCCCACCATATATATATATATATATATATATACATATATATATATATATATATATATATATATATATATATATATATACATATATATATATATATATATATATATATATATATATATATATATATATATATATATGTACACATATGCATATATATAATACAGATAGAAAGGGCAATAGAGGGATATATGGTGATATAGATGGATTCAGCGATATCTGCAAATATAATAGATAGTTCAATGACATTCATAACATCTTGGAGATACAAATAAATAGGATACCGCCAACCATGGAATGTGTAACATACCGACATGCGTAACCACGAGGCTGAAAGACCGATAGAACACAGTACCGGAACAGTACATCCGCGAGTAATAGTATGATGATATGAATGGACAGTTAGTCACTACTGCCGGTGTCGCGGTCCACATAGGTACTGTGTTCAACTGTGTCTGTGAGTGCCGTAGTCTGTGTAAGTGTGCGTTGAGGGTGCCGTGTGCGTCTCTGTGTGACTGTAATGTGTGTGTGTGTCCGCAACATGTGTATGTTAGTGCCAAGTCAGAGGCAGATCAGTACAGAAGGTGTGGGTATAGCTAGCCGTAGGCATACAGTTACTACCTGTCCCACAGTAGGAGGGACAGCCCCACCCTGGGCAGGTGTGTCCTGACATAAAACAGTACAAAGGGCAAATGTCCGAGATGGTAGGACATAAATATGTCCCATATATAAAGTAACAGTCGTATTTAATAATTTAATTTAATAGTTATGCCTGTATGTAAGAAACTTAAATGTTACATGCAATATGATAAGTAGCCAAAGTCACACAACAATAGGTATGTAGTGAGGATAAAAGTATGTGCTATCTGTGTACTGACCGTGGCTACATGTTGGCCTGTAAACACCGCTTTGTGTCCCGCAAGTGTCCAACAATGACCATATGAAAAGGTGGCAACCCATGGCAAACAGGCTCTTTTAACAACACAACCACAATGACTGCAAATATCTGGGACAGAAATACAAGGGATAGCTGTCACTTACACATATCCCCTGATATATCGCTGCAATTACAGAGGTATACAAGTAGCAAGCTCACCTGCAGATGATATAGAAACCATTTAACAATGGCCCAACGTACAATCCTGTAACATAAGTCTACTAACTGTTAGCTCTCTAATTAGGGATGGAGCCCACACACATATATATGGATTATGTAGAAATGCAAGGCCCACAAACCTTATATGTTACGTACAACCACCGACATCCCCCACACTATAAACTAAAGCAATACACACTGTAATAGCAACACAAACATCCAGTCTGTCAATTACATCTGCAGAACCCTCAACATACCGTGTGAGAGACACAATTAAAGGTGTCATGCAAAATTGCAGGCGTTGTATAATGGAACAAACAGCCATGTTACAGGTTTTGATTGCAATACTCCATTATCAGACGTCGGGATGACAGGTACACCCACATGTTGAACCAAATACTCTACCTGTCACACACAATCCACGGGGGACATGAATCCAAACTATACTTGTCTCCATGCATAGCAGTTGCAGTTACACATAACAAAACACAATACAGACCGTCTCCCCAAAGGTAGGGCAAATAGGCAACGCCCAAGTGGAGAATCCAATTATATCCCACTGTTGCCGTAATTGGTGAATGGAGTAGCTGCACAGCTGATATGCAAGTAATTAGTCACTCAGGAACACCAATTGGCGGGATGAATCCACATGTTTCAGGTATTGACGTATATAAGGATGACTTGCCAGACATTCAAACTGTATGCTCATACCGAATAACAGTTGAAACACTGTGAGAGAGATAGAAACGAAACGCAGTAACGACAACAAGGTATGTAGAACGCCCGATATGTAAGGTTATGTATAGCATGATCTGTATTAATTAGTTTTACTGTATGTATAGCCTGGTTTGCATTAATTAAACGTGTCTGCAATGCATAAAGTGGGGAAAGGTATTTATGTAGTGATGTCTTGCTGAGCGTACTAATGCTTGTAGAAACTGTGCGTCCAGCAGTGGGACACAAGGTACACAGCACAGACACCACAAGGGATGCTACATGAGGGCATTAAACAGAACAATGCCATACAACCCGCCGTCAGTGGTAGGGTATGTCCAACAAGGGCGTGCCATAGCAGGGGATAGTATATGTTGATATACTGTCACAGCACGCATGTGTATGGGCATATAACGTTAATGACATATGTAAGGTGGTCCCGCTGTGCAAGTATGCTTTGCATTATGGGATACTATGTGAAATATGTGTAATGTATAGTATTATAGGTAGATATGACAGATATTCTACACAGCATAACAGGCATAGCATGCATACCACAGGTATCGTCTATTGGTATGTACAATAACAGGATACATATGGCCTGTAGGTATGGGACATAGTAATAGCATGATAGCTAATCTAAATGGAAGGGCTACCAAGTAACCATGCACAAAGGACATGTAATAGCTGCACAGGTGCATAGTGGGGTACTATGTAGTCTGGCAAGTCCATGTGTAAGCACAACTACAGTGTTCAAACTAGTGGCACCTCTCCAGGGTAGTGTCCTGTGAACAGCAGAGCCAAGTGTCACCTGCACCTCTGCACAGTACAGCCACTGCAGTGATACCAGGCCTACATGTGTCTCCCAACCACCAAGGGAGGTATCACATGAACAGTGCTACTGAGTGTCCCTGCATGATGTACACAGGACTTATGTTCCACAGCATGGTGAGTGTCTGTTTTGGGAATGTAACCCAGAAGCACATCCCATTCATTGTGGCGTGTGTGCACATATCCATGAGCATGTTGCTCAAAGTGGCCTCTGCTTATGTCGCGTATGAGAAGTATATCCATCAATAATGTTGTGGACATGGGCCCTGTCTGATCAGCAGAGGTCACCCCTGAGTATGTAGTATGCAAATGTGTACAGATGAGGTGTCCGTAGTGCAGCCGCATATTTAAACTGTCGGAGCTCAGTAAACGTCATGGCGTGTTATTGTTGTGGCATGTAAAGCTGTAGCTGTTGTGTAAGGTACACCCTAAATGGGGTGGTGTACCCTTGAATGTGTGTAGATGTCTTGAGTTCAGAGGTACAATGGGTGCCTATGTACCAGCTACACACCCAGTACAGATAGGTGTGGCCACGTAGAAGGATATCCACGCCACAGTGGCAATACGGTAACCACAGGAGTGGGTGCGACATATGTGTGTACTGCAAACATGTACAATGTGATATGTATGTAGGGGACTACCATCCATGTGATAGTCAGTGGATGACTGGTGTAATGCAAAGGTGATGTGCATGCACCTTGTGTCATGCAGCTTGATGCCATGATAGTCATATTATGTATCTGTCACAGTGACACCCGTATAGTTGGAGTCAGTATCAGCTGGTGGAGCAATCATGGCACTTGGTATGTAGGGGTTTGAAAGCTAGGCAGGGAAAGTCCCATGTGCCAGCCTGTTCTGCAGGGAAGCATATACTGAACATGAGGGGCCCTATGACTGAGGACCGTGGTATGCCAAATGTACCTGACATGTATTAGGTACTATGGTATGCTGGCCTCACTGTGTGTCCTGTCCATGAGCCACATAGCATCCTGAGACACAGGGTATGATGTGTAGGTGGATGTGTATGTTGTCAATACCAAAATGGGGAATGGTGCTGAAAGGCAATGAGAGGACAATGTAGGATGTGTGGACTCCCGTACCATCAGCAACTGCCCTGGTAACTGTATGAAAGGAGTCCACCATGTGTAGGGGTCATGCTCTGGCCTTAACAAGCCCAACCCGGGTGGCAGCAAAGGACGGGAGCCCAACAATGTCTCTGTGAATGACATCCTTGATGATGTGCCCCATAGCCATGCAGAACAGTCCAGTCAGGTGTGTAGGACTATAGTCCCACTCGTGCAATGCAGTGCCACCTGTGTGTAGTGTGATAAATGCTGCTGTGTGCCATTCAGGGGCTACAATGTCTGAAACAAGGCTATTATTATTATTGTTGCATATTGCATTTGCATGCATGGGTTCTGCTTTTGGATATCCCGGTTCCGCATATAGCATCCTATGTGTATGTGACGGTTATGTTCCTGTTCATGTGTACAGCACATTTTAATATACATATGTTTGTGTGTGTTTGGTATACAATTTGGACTGTCAGGTTTCTTTACGGTTGTTATATAGCCACAACTGCCCAGCTGTGTACTACCACTACCACTGTGGGACTGCTGGTGACCATGCCCATGGGGCTAGACGTGTGTATTGACGGCACGCTGACATGATGCGCTTCACTTCCACTGGGTATAACTACTGACAGTGCAGTACATTACGGACACACAATTTTAAATATCATTTGTTCCATGGACGGAAACTCATATTGTGTTGCGTGCATTTCTGTTTGGTTCTCCATTTTGTGTGGCCGGGAACTGTCTTGCATGCTTTGCATAAGTTTCATTATCCACGGACACTGATAGGTGCGATTACTATTGTAGGCAGGCTATAATATTCAGCAATTTAGGTTGCTCATTGCCAGCCGACATTGACACGCCTCCAGGCGCAGCTTAGTAACGCCCCATGCACTCGCGCATGTGTCCTATGCATGTGGATGTGGTGGCAGCGCACCTTCATTAATATGCATATGGTGCTACTACACCATTTATACACCGCACGGCCGGCGCAGGCCTTACACTGGCCTTGCGCCGAGCTTCATGAATCCGGGGGATAGTCTTTCATGATGTATACCCTAATACAACCTCTTATTACACCTACAAGTTTCTGGCAGAGCAAAAAACAGAACTAGCAATAAAATAAAACAGAAAGACAAAGCGCTGAAAGAACAAACTAGCATAATATTTGAAAAATCATAATTGCTATTGCAATAAAACTGTCTTTTAGACACAAAGTAAAATAATGCAGAATAAAAACAACAAACAAGCTTGGATAACATTAGTCAAAAATCACTTATAAACAACACAATAGTTATAAAACATAAAACTAAATAACAACACATATACAAACATAAACATACCAAACACCAAAAATTCAACTAAACCCCTCAACATCACTCCAACCTTATGGAAAACATTTCCGGCAAGATAACTTATCTTTCTGTCACATACCTGCACAATCCTTTTACATGAAAATGCAAACACTGCATCCTAATGTGCTAACATCACTGGTGCTACTTGTAGTAAGTAGAAATGATTGGATAGTAGATTTTTATGTATCAGATTTTTGTGGTGTTTCTTTTTTCCCCATACATATTGTATTTGAGCAGGTGTGGTGGATGTTGGCTATTGGGAAATGGTAGCAAAATTATATGATTTGTGCCTGGATATCCCCCTACAGTGGTGAATAGCTGCTATTTTGGAGCAGGTGCTCCATGAGAGCATGGGGTGGTGGGATTTCCCTGGTGGAGACTGGAGAAACCAACAACTGTGGCTGAGGATGGGATGGGAGGGCTCCTGCTGGCACTGGTTTAATCATAGCCTCAGCTCAAGCTTTGTGTTCACTGAGTGGTGCACAGCTACATTTATTCCACTCCACAAGGGGGGATCTGCCTTGGATCCCGGGAACTACCATCCCATCAGTCTGACAAGCTTGATCTGCAAGGGCATGGAACACATTATCATGGAACTTATAAACAAAGACATTGGCAACCTTCAAACACTGGATCCCACCCAGTTTGGGTTTGTGAAGGGCCGATCTTGTCTCCTGAATCTGATTGACTTTTTTGAATCAGTCTCCAGAGCTGTGGATGAGGCTAAGGTGGTCCACACAGCCTATCTGGACCTCGCCAAGGCCTTCGACACCATCACCCACTCTGGAATCATAGATAAACTTACTAAGCTGGGCATAAATCCCTACGTCACTCGATGGGCATGCCAACTGGCTTACTGACAGAACCCAGACTGTAAAAGTAGCAGACTCCAAATCCAGCTCCAGACAAGTGACAAATGGAGTACCTCAAGGTTCAGTCCTGGGACCACTCTTGTTTGGCATCTACTTCTCTGAAGTACGGGCCAACACTAAGGGACCGTGGCTAACAAAGTTCGCAGATGACTGCAAACTGGGAGCCATTATTGAATCCCCAAATGATGTGGGTACTCTACAAAAGGACCTTACAGAAACAGATGCCTGGTGCCAGAGCCATGGGCTCAAGCTTAATGCCAAGAAATGTATAGTTATCCCCTTTGGAAAAAAACATGCACCCATGAATTACCACATAGGTGGCAGTACACTAAACATCAAAAGTGTGATGAGAGACTTAGAGGAACAGGTGGACAGTGGTCTCACTTTCGATAACCACATCGCCACAACAGTCAGGAAATCCTTCTGTGTAGCACACTTCATCACTAAGGGCTTTTCATCCAGAAAAAAGGAGGTCATTGTCCCACTGTACTCATCCCTCATTAGACCCATTATAGAGTATAATGCCCCATTTGGTATGTACCTCACAAGACATCTGCAACAGCTGGAAAGGCCACAGAAATACCTCACTAAAAGAATCACAGGCCTAAAGCAGATGCCATATGCTAACAGTCTAAAAATACTCCAGCTATACTCTGTGGCGTATTGTCTACTCAGAGGCGATCTCTGCTTAACATACAAGGCCATGTCAAATCCTGAATTGTTGGACATGCTCCACTTAAAGAAATCCCAATCCCTCAGAGCCACATGCTCTAGGGATCTAAACCTTGTCATCGCAATGAAAAAAAACATGCTGGAGGGATAGGTTTCTGACCCAGAGACTCCCCATACTCTGGAATAGACTGCCCATACATGTCAAGCAGAGAGCCTCCTTGGCCCTCTTCAAAAGGAACCTTGATGATTGGATGGGAGATAGGAAATTCACCCCAGGGATCATGTCAGTTGCCCTGCTAGACAGGGTTCCAGAAAAGTAAATATTGTGGGAAGAAATATCCAGGGAATTGTTATGGCTAGGCTTGTATAGGCCCTAGGACCGATAGCCTAGTACCAACCTATGAACCTATGAACCTGTGAAGTAATGCAAAAGTAACACACACATACATCACTAGTTACTAAAAAGTAATGTATTACTATTACTTTGTTACTATTTTGAAAAAGTAACACGTTATATTACTAGTTACTAGAAATTGTAATATATATTACAGTAACAGGTTACTCCCATCATTGCATATGATACTGCCCAAATACTCTCCTTAAACAAAATACTTTCAACCTCACACTGAAATGACAAAACTATTTTTATACATAACTACTGCCTGTACAATCCACTAAGTTGTAGGTGGGCTTTATCTTTAGTCATAGCCGGCCTTAGGCATAGGCCAACTAGGCAGAGGGCACTTTTCTTGTATAGGTAGACCAGGATGGGGCACGAGAGTGGTGCGGTGGGGGGGGAGACCTCTTTAGTAACTTCCACCTCTGTAAAATCTTCGAATGTACAAATGTAACCACTGTTTGGGTATAAATGCAAATAGAAATGTAATTACTCTGTGTTTAACTGAAACTTAGTATAATATAATGTAAGCAAATGGAGCTTTTCTCTCCAGGCCTCCACTGAAAATGGATGTTACCCAGTCAAACTTTCCCGGTCAACAAAGACAACTATATAATAAATAAATAATATACATGTGCAAATTTTGAGTATTATGATTTTGGACCCCCTGGTATGATTTTTAATGGTCCCCTGCTAAAATTTTGAAAACTAAGAAGTTCAGAGATGAACTCACAAGCATAGCTGTAGTATATTTGGAATAAGTGAGTTTAGGGCTATATGTTATCTTTTTATTACATATTTTCTTTAAATATAAATGAGATGCACAGTTGTCACATCATGTCAAGAATCAGACACAAAGTCAAAATAATGGACAGTAAATTCCCAAAGTCAAAGACATTTTTATGGGTTGTTCTTATTCAGTTAGTAAGTTAAGGAACAGGGTTTACATTAGCTTGCAATTTCTGAAAAAGAAGTCTCAAACTGTAATAACTGACATTGTTTAGTGATCGTAATATTCAGTGATTTGAAATAATGTCACAAATTTTATGCATAGCAGAGCAGCCATAAGAAGCAAAATGTATTGCATTCTGCACAATCAAGGATCATTTCAAGTAATGTCGGGGTGTAGCATATGTAGTAATAATATGCTAGTGGTGACTGTCAGAGGGTGTTCCCAGTACTTGGGTCTGAATGCCATGTCTTCTCATATGTAGTAATAATAGGCTAGTGGTGACTGTCAGAGGGAGTTCCCAGTACTTGGGTCTGAATGCCATGTGATTTCTCATATGTAGTAATAATATGCTAGTGGTGACTGTCAGAGGGAGTTCCCAGTACTTGGGTCTGAATACCATGTGACTTTTCATATGCAGTAGTAATAATATGCTAGTCATGGGTGCCGGAAGCATAGAGCCAGGGGGAGGGGAGCCCCCCCCCCACTTTTACAACTGTAAGACCTGTCAGAAAAAAATAATGAAGTGGAGTTTTCACACTAATGTGGATTCACACGTGGAAGTTAAACTTACTAAACTAGCTGTTCTTGTTCTCTTATTGCTCTGTGTTACAGGAGTTACACTGCCACTGTTCTGTTGGTGCTGCCAGAGTCATGCTGGTAAGGAGGGTTTTGTTCTTTTATTTGCAGGAGTTATGCTGCTCCTGTGTTTCTGTGTGTGTAAAATGCCCCAGTTAGGTATACCTGGTGGTTAGTGTTACTCAGGCACAAACAAGACCCTGAATTCTCTACTCATACCACCACTTGTGATTCAGAAAGTTGAGTCCATAGCTCTCAACTGTTCAGATTTTCACAGAATGTTTGGCTCATATTCTTGTTCTATTCCTCTTAAAATTTGTGGTTTTCTGGCAAATCAGTGAGAACAGAATTCACTATATAAATATAGCCCTTTACGTTTCAGTCTTCCTATCTTTCAGGAAACACAGGGTAACACAAAACACTTTATTTTAGCAACTTTATAAGATTATATAAGCAATATTTAAAATGGTTTTGGGCATTTGCCTTCCCCCCCCCCAAATAAATTTTGGCTTTTTACAGATTTCTTGTGCTGCGAAGTTGAGAGATTTAGTTGAGTGTCAAGTGTATTTGACAAGGAGCTGAGAGCTTCAGGGAAAGAGAAGTTCAGTGCTACTTATTTGAAGTTTCTTGCATTGTTAATAGCACAACAGATAGTAGACTTGCTTTTGATGCAGAAGGCTATGGATTCTACTCCCACAGTATGCAGAGGGATCGCTGATATTGTGCTGTGTTGTACTTTAAAGGGAGTGGATGCTGCAGTCCTATGAATGTCCTCCTTTGGAGGAGTTACCTAGTAACTATGTTTCTTTTATCAGTTTGCCATCCATTCCCCATTGCAAAACTACTAGCTTATCATTTTTGTAATGTAGCATAGGCAATTTATTCTTCAAGGGCAATGGCAACGGGCACTTTATTTGTAAATAAAACAATAAAATATAAAGTTGTTTCCTAGCAGCAACCTCTTAATTAGTTACAGATCCCTTTAATGTGGAATTATTTAGATGCTTTACTTCTGCAGAAATTTTGCATATTTACTGATATTGGTGGATTGTAATGACAGAAGTTTGAGTGGCCTTTTATGGTTGAAATTTTCTGAAATGGGTAGTTTTGTCATTATTGGTTCATACATTTTGTTTCATTGCTTCCTAGAAGACTGTTCCAAACTACAAATTTAAAACACATTCTCTAACAAGTGGTGTTGTATTATACAATGAATATAATTTAATACAATCAGGTTAATACAATCAGGAAGCTGAATCAAAGAGCACAAACATTTATGCTTGCTCACAGGATGCAGGAAATCAAAATAGGGGAAGGGACCAGTCACCAATGGAGTCCCCTAGGGTTCGGTGCTGAGACTTTTTCTGTTTGGCATATACATCTCAAAAGTAGAAGGAAATACCAAAGGGCTTTGGCTGACTAAGTTTGAGATGACTGCAAGCTAGGAGCAGTTACTGAATCCCCAAATGACTTAGCCATCATGCAGGAAGGTTTGTCCCGAACAATAACTGGTGCCAGAATCATGAATTGAAACTAAACTCCAAGAAATACATTATCATATCCTTTGAGAAATCATCTACTCCCAGGAACTGCCAAATTGACAATGCCCCCTGAGAACTGACCCAGTTGTTTGGCATTTGGGAACTTATGTGTACAGTGACCTAACTTTTGACCAACATGTGCCCAGAGTCATAAGAAAGTCCTTCTATATTGCACAGCTTATAAACAAATTGATATTGACTAGATCTAGAGATGTTATTGTCCCCCTTTACAAAGCTCTCATTAGGTCAATCGTTTTCTATAATGCCCACTTTGGCATGTATCTTTTCAGACCCATGCAACAATTGGAATACCTACAGAGATACCTTACTAAAAGGATACAAGTCCTAAAAATAGGGCTTGCATGGACCACCTCACAGATGTATCACTATACTCAGTATCCTACAGAGTGCTTAGCGGTGACATGGCTGGCATACAAGGCATCCTCTGACCTAATACAGATGGACCTACTGAACATCAGCAAGGCAAATGTCATCAGACATACTCAGTCCGGGTTTCTAAACTGAATGTTGTGGAGAGATGGATACATATCACAGAGGCTACCACTGTTTCAGAACAGACTATCCATTCAAGTAAAACAAAGCTTATCCCTGTCCATATTCAAATGCAACTCGGATATAAAGATGAGTAATAGAAAATGTACTCCAGGATTGGCCTTCATGCCAGTAATGGATAGAGGCAGTTCCTAAATGCTGCATCCCTTACATGGGTCCCCTCAAGTTATCTGTAGTATGATCACATTTATTCTCACTAGGGCTAATATACAATTATCAGCCATGGGATAGGTAAGAACAATCAGGAAATGTTAATTCAAGCACCAAAATGGAAATTGGCTAAGCTTAAAACATCCTTGAAGTGAACCTATGTTGTGGTATTAAATAGTTTTAAAAAATTGCCCTTTTTAGATAACTAAGTGCCCCTCTCACCCTCTGACCCCCAGTCTTCAACAGCTTCCGGCACCTCTGATGCTAGTGGTGACTATCAGAGGAAGTTCCCAGTACTTGGGTCTGAATGCCATGTGTCTTCTCATATGTAGTAATAATAGGCTAGTGGTGACTGTCAGAGGGACTTCCCAGTACTTGGGTCTGAATGCCATGTGATTTCTCATATGTAGTAATAATGGTGGGTGACAGAGGGAGTTCCCAGTACTTGGGTCTGAATGTCATGTGTCTTCTTGTATGTAGTAATAATATGCTAGTGGTGACTGTCAGAGGAAGTTCCCAGTACTTGGGTCAGAATAACATGTGATTTCTCATATGTAGTAATAATATGCTAGTGGTGACTGTCAGAGGGAGTTCGCAGTACTTGGGTCTGAATGCCATGTGACTTATCAAAGAATGCCTTTCATTAAAAGCTGTTGTTAAATGCACACTGTATCTGATGAGTCCATTTAGTCATCCTGTCAGTACAAAATGAGAGATGTTTATAAGTTTGTTTAATATGAAAGTGAACGGCTTGCACCTAGACAGTAAAGAAAAAAGAACACGTCCTGATTTCACAGTGGGAGAGCAAATAGTTGAATTCTGCTTAAGTATGCTACTGCTCATAACAAGCACACATTTCAGCAAAAATATCAGAATAAAATCAACAGAAGGAACAACACCCAGTTGCTATGGACTGCCAGTGAATGAAGTTATCACACTTCCTGCTGTGTCGTTCTCCTAATATATAACATCATTGCTTTGGTATGCAGCCAAGACAAACACCCTAAAGATTTTGGCTTGAGGCTCTGAAGAGCACACTATGGTTTGTGCAAGAAAAAAGACAAGGCAAGTCCCTTTGTTTAAAGTTACGTTGAAAGAAATGCATTTTGACAAAAACACACACTAAACCATTTTACTTAAGCATGAACAAAATGAAACAAATAACAGTGGGACTGTACATCCAAAATACTCACATAACTAGACAAATACCACAGTACTATAGCAACATCCAGCAGAAACAAGGTGCAAACAATACTTTAAAAGTAACTGTTTTAACAGTGTGGCATTATGGTCTGCTGTGCAGCACCTGTGACTCAGAATGCACATAGGCATTCATAGAGATAACACAGGAGACCACAGTTCAATATTCTTTTGCACTTCAGTAATGTCAGTATAAGATAGCAATATCCTTCAAGTAGTTGTATGACACCTAATATACTTTAGGTAAGATGGAAGAATACATGAAAGCAAGCAATATCCTTTCTAATGTAATAAGATTTATACAATGAAACTGCATGAAAACCACTAGCAGATGAGAGATAAGTGACTCCCCCCAGCAAAAAAAAAAAAAAAAAAAAAAAAGAGAGATAAAGATCTGATATATATTGTGGGATACTTCTGCAATCCATATCTACTAATATACTTTCAGCTCTGCCAAGGTGTCACTGAAGCTACAGTCTGGTCACAGTCAGCAAATTCCATTTTGCTGTTTTCCTAGACATCAAAGTCTGCATTTGACAGATTTACACAGGCAATGCAGTTTCATTTAGTCAGGTTTTATCAATGCATGTGGCCACCCTGTGTCTCAAATGAACATATATCAGCGTATTTTAAAGCAGTTATACTGGCAGGTTATTAAATTACAATTTACACTTGCTTTCCTAAGTTAAGTTAATAAAATACCCATTTGTCCAATAGCCTTACTTGTTATTGTATCAGCATGTTTAGTGAATATCAAATTATTTGGATATCCTTAAGTCCTTGTATACAGGTACATCTCCTAATATGGATCCTTGGAAAATCAGAGGTTCCTTAATTGTTACATTACCAAAGTACACCATGATTGCCAAGTGAGATGCCCAGCTTACAGTTTTCCCTACATCATTTTTCACATCCTGAAGATCTCTCCTGCTCGCTAAAGTAAAGCCAACTTTACAATTATTGGCATACTTGGTTATCTATCAGGATTCATGTTTAGTAATAACTGAAAAAATAGATTAAACAACAATGTTTACAAAACAGAACCATGCAGAACTCCTGCATGAATTTCTAGTGTATCTAATGTAGAACTTCTGGACAACTACTAACTGAATATTTCCTGTAAGCCATATCATAATCCAACAAAGTAAATAGGAATTATATCCTTTGTTTACTAGTGTTCTGTGTATTTTAATATGAGGCAGAAAGTTAAATGTCTTGACTAAATCTATAGACCGTATTCCACATGGCAAACTAAAGTTCACAGCAAGTGTTCTGTGTATTTTAATATGAGGCAGAAAGTCAAATGTCTTGACTAAATCTATAGACTGTATTCCACATGGCAAACTAAAGTTCACAGCAAGTGTTACTTGATCATAACATTCTGCCAAATTAGTGAGAATCTCTCTCTCTCTCATGTTTCTGTGTTGGAACAGGTCAATGAGACCAATTTTAAAGTTATTTTCTTGATCAGTCCTATCCTGCACCTTTCATAACATTTACACCAAGATAGGTGTTAGACTGACCCATCTATAATTATTAACATCAGTCAGTCAGACTTCCTATTTTATGAATCAGTGAATTTTTCCACATTTTGGATGCCATGTTTGTCCTTACTAATTCATTAAAATATTGTATAATAAAGAACTCAAGCCAGATTCTAAATTTGATAACATGGTTTCGATTACTGGCCTAGGTGTCTGAGGTACTGGGTGGGAGGAATGAATCTTCCCATCATAGGGAAATGGTGTTCATAGAAGACTCCATCTGAGGGTAGGTGTGGGCCACAGAGGGGGGTAGCCTCAGGCATATGTTGATGGATGTGAGGGAGGGGGTGAGGAAACAAGGGTAGGTCATACCCCACTCAGCAGCAGATGCATTCGCAGATGTGATCCCACCAGGACACCCTGAAGATCCATGCCAGTCCGAGTTCACTCAGACAAAAGTCTAGGAGAGGATGAAGGAGCAGGTAGACACAGCGATAGACAGGGATATTGGAATGGTCAGAAAAGATGAAGTGGCAAGGGTAGAGAGAAAAGAGTTATTAATGCTAGTAAAATATTTGGTGAACTCATTTGCAATAACTTTGGCTCAGTCAGTATCAGTGTTCTAGTCCTTAATGACATAATTGGAGTTTGTGCTGTCCTATAAGAGTTAATATAACTGTTTTATGCCTTTTTTATTACAAGTATCATTTGCCAACTTAAGTTCATACTGTGTTTTCTCATATTGGCTATTTTATTAAAATTCCTTAGTGACCTTATTTAATTTTGATTTATTAATAGCAGCTGGATATGCAGTGTAGGAGATGAACAGTCTCTTCTTTTTCCTTATTTGTATAAATGCATTATCTTAGTACTCCACTTTAGTGGGATCTTTTCTTCAGCTGTTGATTCAACACTTTCAAATAGTATCCTTTCTAAAATAGTGTGACCATAGTCCTTAGTTTTATATTTCCTCACATGGTTCTAGTTAACCTTACTTAATTCTTCCCTAATTCAGAAGTAGTTTGATTTACCATAATAATATTTATAAACTTTATGCACTTTTTTTTTGCTGCTTTTAGCTCAGATGGCATAATGTTATGATCTGATTTTCCTAGCAATGGAGCTGTTTTAACAAATGAGACCTAACTGGCAACTGGACACAACTAAATCCAATGTCTTTTTTCCCCATATAATTCAATAAAGCCATATAAGGTAACAATATAAATAAATTATTGATCGAACTGAGAATCAGCAGTAAGTTCTGCCCAGAGGATCCATGGGTTATTAAAGTACCCTAATAATATCATGCTTCTACAATTAAGAATTTTGTCAGTGTATAGAATAAATTCACAATGTTTATCTGAGTCCATGCTAGGACTTTGGCAGCATGTAATTAATCATATAGTATCTCTAGGGGCTTAAATGTTAACAATGAGTATTTACATATCCTATTTATTGATATTAAAGTTTATTTAATGGACAAATGAATAAGTAGCATAATTCTACCTCCCCTTGCCTTTTCCTTAAGCCATTCATATTTGATGATTCTGGGAAAGTAGACATCTAATGAGTTGCAAACCTCTACCACAACTATAACTTTATACTCTTCTTGGCTTACTATAAATTTACATTCTACAGACTTATTCCCAATAGTCTGAGCATTACAAGAATAACAATTTAATAGATGATTAAATCTGCGGCTTCTTCTTCCAATCTGATTGTGTTTCCAAAAAAAAAAATGGGTTGAAAATATACCCATAACAGGTTAAATGAAAATTGTCACTTGAAAGCATCTATGAATCATATACCTAATTCTCCCAGTTTGTTATTATTACAACGCTATAAACCATACCAAATAGCCACAACCATGTATTAAACAGGTATGCTTTAGTAAAAAGTTAATTACATCTTAAAATTGGAAAGATTTTGCTAAATGCCACTTTTTCTACAATTTGTTTCCAAATATTTCAAAATACTTATGACTGCTTGCTGCATGTTTCAGTAGCGTACCAATACATTAATTATCACCAGCGTGTATAATTATGTGTTTAACCTTGTTGCAACTGGCATAGTAAAGTAGTAACTTGAGTAAATTTTAATCCTGCTAAGCATGAGATTGTAATCTTTATTTTATTAATATCACAAAGGTTTCTTTTCGATTGCATCAATATCAGATCTCCTAATATCAACATCTCAACTGTGTTTTTTATAAATTCAAAGGTTGTTACTAAGCTAACGACTTCCACTGTCCCAACAAGCCTAGCTACCCACTCCAAACCATTTGGGTCCCAAGTAACATATGGGGAGGGGGGTATATATTATGTGATCAAAAGACGTGTTCATCGAACATATCTTCATCAACACATAAACAGAGAACACACTAATCTGCGAATGGCCACTTCAGCAAATTTTTTCTCAGAGGAAAAAAAATCGCTTGGCCAAAGAAAAAGAAAACAAACTTACAAACCCTACAAAGTGGGGGGCTTTACCCCCCACACCCCCAATGTGGGGGGCTGGGCCTCCCACATCTCCCCTAACTAAACATACCAACTCCAAGATTGCACTACAGTGGGGAAAAGGGCAAATCCCCAATGATCGCTAAGAGTTTTTTTTCCCCTGGGAAATAAATCACTGAAGTGGCCATTCGGAGATTAGTGTGTTCACTGTTTATGTGTCGATGAAGAAGTGTTTGATGAACCCATCTTTCAATCCATTAATATAGACCTTATGGGAAAGGCATGCTAATAGGCAGGATTTGTTGGGAGGGGTGTTAGTTATCATAATGCTTTTCTTATTGACAGCCTTTGTACGTAAGGGACATGTGGCCCAGACTGGGGTAAATTTACAATTTTCCATACCATTGTTTAGTTTGAATTGGGTCAGGTATTAATTCTATTTTATATGGATAGGGAGACTACACATTAACTTTAACTTATTTGTTCTCATGTAAGTTAAGACTTATATGAGTTCTAATAGGTTCACTGAGTGTTTTCTCAATATATAACCTTTGTTGGTTATCAATAATTTCACTTGTCCTGCCCAAGGTTTTTCTCAGGATTTTTTTTTTTTAGTATCATATCTTGGCTTAAAGATATATCACTATTGCAATTGTTTCTCACTTGCCTCATTTGTTAAGATAAAATTATTTCTAAATCAAAAATGTATTGACCAATTCTTATCTAGTTTCCAGATGGTTCCGAGACTCCATTATTCTCATTTATATGATTAACAGTTTTATTATCATGGACTGGAGTAGATTCACAATGTATATCATTTAATAAAGTTTAGTACTGACTGTTTCAGGTGTAAAGGTTTCATTTCAATTGCTTTCATCTTGAATATCTTCTTCATGAGGACTATTACCATCTCCTTCAGTATTTTACTGCTCACCCAAATCTAAAGTGCTTGAGACAGTATCATTAATGTTATAGTTATTCTTTTTTTCGTTTTTGTTAAGTGCTTAGCTTGCTCCTGTGTTTAACTTCTTGTGACTTTCTTTTACTATCTATGTCTATATTTTTACATTCCATCCCATTAGAATTTTCATTATTTTCCTCTGGAGATGGATTTGAATCATTTAATTTTCCTTCAGTGTATATTTTGTTCATTTCCTTAAATGCAAGATCTTCTCTCAATGTAAGATAAATTCCATAATTGTGCAGAAATCTTTTTCACTGTTACATCTTCAGCCAGAAGAGTCATTCCTGAGGATTCAATAAACTCCATATAGGCTCTGTGGGAAGCCTACATGGAGTGTACGTGTTAGAGCGATGAGCAGCAGCAATAATCGTGTATATGCTGCTCATCATGCTTACATGAATAAAAGCATGGGTTTGTGGCCAGCGGTAGTTTCACCAGCCAGTAAACCATGCAGAGCAGCATGAGTCCAGAAAGAGGATGCATTCAAGTTTGCTTACTAGCAAACTTGGTGGGCGAGATTGCATGCACAGCCACAATGACTACCAGGGGTAAAAATACTGCTATTCCATCAGTAATAACACAGTAAAGAAAAGTGTACCCAGTGCAATGTACAATAAAAATTCTTTGAATAATAATATAATGAAGAGGTGGATTAAAAGAGCAAATACAAGGGAACGTACACTGGGTAGGCTAATTGTGCTGATGAAAATGAGCACAGACATCTATGACAGGAATGAATAAAGCGTAAGAAGGCATAGTAAATATGTCAGTGCCCCCAAAACAGAATAGGTAAATTTATGTACACGTACAGCATGTTAGTAGCATACCATTAAACACATGAGTAGCTTGGACACTACATACTGCTGTTTACACCTCCTGAGCAAGTATATTATGATATAAACACACGCATTATAGTATATATGTGATGGTCACACAAGGTTACATGTCAATGGAGGGGAATTTTTGTGATATAAACATTACTGACATGCTCACTGAACAGGAAATTTAGCAAGGATGTTATATAAACTATGGGCATGTGCATACCCTGAAGATATGAAAATGACTTGCTTGAATATGACTGACATGTCACTGTAACTCTGAACTAGTCAGGGACTCATAACAACAGACATCTGGACAAATATAAACAGAAACAGACACAATCATAGGTTCATAGGTGTGTTCATAGGTGTATACTAGGCTAATGGCCCTGGAGCCTTTACAAGCCTAGCCCATAGGATTACTCTGGCATCGTGCCACCTGACCTTAGTTCCCAGTGCCTCTGTCGAGTAAAACCACTGGAGTGATCCCTGGGGTGAATTTTCTATTTTCACATCCACTCATCAAGATTTCTCTTCAAGAGGGCCAGTGAGATGCTCTGCTTGACATGTATGGGAAGTCTATTCCATAGCATGGCCAGTCTCTAGGTTATGAACCTGTCCCTCCAGCATGTTTTGTTGATTGCAGTAATGAGGTTGAGGTTTCTAGAGCATGTGGTGCAGAGGGATTGGGATTTCTTTAGATGTAACATTTCTAACAAAGCTGGGTCAGACATGACTTTGTAAGTCAAGCAGAGATCACCTCGAAGTAGGTGATATGAGACAGAGAATAGTTGGAGTTTTTAAGTCTGTCCATATACGACAAATGTTTAAGGCCTAGGATCCTCTTTGTGAGGTACTTTTGCGGCCTCTCCAGTTGTTGCAGGTGTTTAGTGAGGTACATGCCAAATGGGGCATTGTACTCAATGATTGGCCTAATGAGGGAAGAGTAGAGGGAGACAATGACTTCTTTCTTCCTGGATGCAAAACCCTTAGTAATGAGATGTGCCACAAAGAAGGACTTTGTGACCACAGTGGCAATGTAGTGGTCAAAAGAGAGGTTGCTATCAACCTGTGTTCACAGATCTCTTATAATGTCTTCTGTGTTCAACGGACTACTATCGATGTGGCAATTCATGGAAACCAAGGTTTTCCCAAAGGGGATGACGGCACATTTTTTGGCATTGAGCTTAAGGCCATGGTTCTGACACCAGATGTTGGTCTCGGTGAGGCCTTTCTGTAGGATGTCAACATCACTTGGGGAGTTAATAATAGCTCCCAACTTGCAATTGTCTGCAAACTTTGTCAGCCAGAGTCACTTTGTGTTGGCCTGGATGTCAGAGAAGTAGATATCAAAAAGGAAAGGACCCAGGACTGAACCCTGTGGCGCTCAACTCGTGACTGGTTAGCAGTCTGACTTGGAGTCAGCTACTTTCACACTGTGGGTTCTGTCTGTGAGCCAATTTGCAACCCACCTAGTGATATAGGGGTTGATGCCTAGTTTAGTGAGTTTTTCTATGATTCCTGAAAGGGTAATGGCATCAAACACCTTGGCCAGATCAAGGTAGGCTGTATGAACCACCTTACCTTCATCCACAGCTCTGGTGACTGACACAAAGAAGTCAACCAAGTTGAGCAGACGTGATCTACCCTTCACAAAACCAAACTGTGTAGGATCCAGAGTTTGAAGATTCCCTATATCCTTGTTTATTAGGTCCATGATGATGCGTTCCATAGCTTTGCATATCAGAATTGTCAGGCTAATTGGGCGATAGTTCTCAGGGACTGTAGTCGCTCGTCCTTTGTGGTTTAGCAGTGCACCATTCGGTAGGGACAAAGTCTGAGGTGAGGCTGTGATTGAACAGGGCACACACGTGAGGTGCCAGTTCACTCTGTAATTCATGTAGAACACAGCCAGGGATATTGTCAGGTCCCATAGAAGCTGTATTCTTGACCTTGGACAGTGCTGTTTTAACCTATACAGCAGTAATACTGGGTACCTGGCAATTGACTGGCATTGTGACTGGTCCTATTGACACTTTTATAATATTACAATATTATGACCATTAATCTGTTGCATTGACAGAATATGTGAGTGTAACTTATTATGCATTTTCTTCAGGAACAGATGTGTGGAACTGCAATGATTGTATATAAGTGGAATTCCCCCAAAATGACCAATTTTTCCATGGTTTAAGAGGGACAGTATTAAAAATATAGTTGAAATAAGGGCCAATCATGGCCAATTGAAAGGTTTTCATGATGCATAAGCCACAATCACCACCTGCAAGAATCAAACCCATGCCGTCAATGTTGTCAATGAGTTATGTATTTACTGGGTGCAACACAGAAAGATGTAGCACGCAGGCATCTAGTAGAACATTTTGAAGGGAAGTCTGTACTGTCAAATCCTAATGGGTATACATCTTAAAGAATACTTCTATATGGCATACCAGATGAGTGGGAGCTCTCTGTGCCAAATGTGATACACTTGGCTAAAGCATCCCTGGATAATGTAGGTATCGGCCATATGGCTAACAACACATACAAGCACCATAGTATTATGAGTGGATCCCCTACACACAGTTGGGCATTGCATGCATCTGACATATGTAACAGCAGTGGATATTGTTGGAAGCATCTGCAATTGATGTGTGAATTAAGATGATATCCATTATAATGAATGGTACAACAGAATGTGAGAATGATGGCAGTGCATCAACTATATTCATGTGCACAGAAATTACAGCAGTTGTCAATGATTGAGGAAGCTGTCACTGTAATATTGTACATATACCAAACAATACATGGAGCACACTCTATAAGCACATGTCAGAACTCTGGACATGTGACACATGATCACTGTCCTCCTGACATTGCCATTCAAAATGTTATACTGCCATTAAATCCTGACATACATCCATATGTGTTTATGCAAACTATCAAATGGTAATAATAATGTGATGTAGTGGTATAACCATGATGCAGTACAGTCACACTATAACTGTACATAGGCTAACAAGCCCAACCAGATTTAACCAGTGTAACAATTTTCAATAGCTAGGCAAAGTTCACAGAGGTATGAACCTATGCTATGGTATGTAATACTGTCTCTGTCCGTGAGGGTCATTGACATCATGCAAGAAGTAAATTTATGATTGCCCATCCATTGATGTAGGTTGCGGTTGAAGAGGGTCAGGGAAGACCTTTGCTCTACATGAATGGAAAGCTTGTTCCAGAGAAGGTGTAGAATCTGAGAGATGTATCTATCTCTCCAACAGAATTTACTTATGTTAGAGACTAGGTTAAGATCCTTGGAATGAGTGACTCTCACGCAATTTGATTTATGAATGTGTAACATTTCCATCAGGGCCAGATTAGCCACTGCCCTGTAGGCCAGATACAGATCTCCCTTAGCAGTCTGTAGGAGATAGAATACAATGATAGGGCTTTCAATCTTTCTGTATAGGAATTGCTTTTTATAACCTTTATCTTTCTGGTGAGAAAGTATGCCGCGGTGGTACGGCGGTAGCGTTGTTACCTCACAGCAAGAGGTTCTCCCATTTGATTCTCAGCTGGGCTTGGGAGTGCCTTCTCTGTGGAGTCTGCATGTCCTCTCCATGGTTGGGTAGCGTTCAAAGGACATGTGTGCGTAAATGGGCGTGCCTTCGTTGAAGGTTGAGCATCGAGCTGGCACCTCAGCGTTTCATAAAAATCTACTGCCAATCATTAGCGGACCAGAGTTCCGCTGTGGTGACTCCTTACCGGGAAAAGCTGAAAGACAAACAACAACAACAACATCTTCCTGGTGAGAAAGCTCAGGGTTGCTCCAGCTGTTGCAGATGTCTGGTGCAGTACATGCCAAAGGGTGCATTGTACTCAATTATTTGTGTGATGAGGGCTAAAAACAATGGAATTATAATGTCCATTGATCTGGATGCCATGCCCTTAGTTATGAGTTGTGCCACATAGAAGGACTTTCTCATGACTGTGGACACAGGGTGGTTGAAGTTCAGATTATATCAACCTGAGTACCCAGATCACTTACCACTTGGTCTACTCTTGCAGGAGCACTGTCAATATTGAAATTAGGTGGGGTATTTGCTTTACAAAATGGAATAATTATTAATTTTTTTTGCATTTAGCTTCTCTCCATGGCTATGGCAACAGTCATTTGTGTGCGTTAATCCTTTCTGCAGTATATCTGTATTGTTCATGTATTCAGAGATTGTCCTCAGTTTGCAGTCATCCACAGACTACGTCAGACAAAAACTGTCTACATTTGTATTGACTTTTGAGAAATAAATATTGAGCAGGAAAGAGCCTAGTACAGAACAATGTGGTATGCCCATGGTGACTGGCCTCTTGCTTGAGTTGAATTCACCCTCTTTGACAGTATGTGTCCTGTCTGTGACCCATTTGGTTACCCACCTGGTGATATAAGGCTTTATGCCCATTTGTAAGAGTTTCTCTATAATACCTGCATGGGGAATTGTGTCAAAGGCCTTGGTCAGGTCAAGTTAGGTGGGATGCACAGTCTTTTCCAATTCCATAATCTTGGTGACTTTCTCAAAGAAGTCAACCACATTTAACAGACATGATCTACACTTAACAGATATGAAATGAGATGGTTCCAGAGTCAGGAGATTAACTATGGTCTTCTTGATAAAGTCCATGATGAATATTTCCATGGCCTGACTGATGAGGCTAGTCTGGCTTATGCAGCTATAATTCCCTGTGTATGTTATTAGTCCCACCTTATGCAGAGGGATGACTCTGCTATGTCAAGTTTGAAGTTATTTCAAAGGCAACTTGGGATGTTGTCAGGGCCCATTGATGCCATGTTTTTAGCCTTAGAGAGGACAGAGATGACCTGCTCTTTTGAGATAACAGGCTGAGGAATGGTGTCAGGTATACATTGAGTGACAACTGGTGGGGACATGGGGTTGAGGTTTGATCGAAATCTGTCAGCTAGCAGGTTGTCTATTTCCCCAGTTGAGTATGAAAGGTGCTGTCCACAACCAGCTCTGCGCATATCTTGGTATTTCCCTTAAGCTTTCAGACATAGTTCCAAAATGCTTTGTGACATCACCTCCAAATACAACATTGGGTATGAATCACATGCAACACAGTGAAACTATTAACACAGCTGTACAACTCAACCTGTTTCATATCATTACATCAGTTGTACATCATATGCCTATATGTTTATCTGAGGAAATGTGTGAGTATCTGGATAAATGTGTGAGTGAGGGCCCTGATACCATATATAGACACTTTACAACTGAGGTGGATGCAGTTAATGCAGGATGTTTATTTATTTATTTTATTTACCTTTTTTTTACTGGGAAGGTCCACTGGGCCAAGATGAGCCCATTTTCAGTGGTGGCCCAGGGAGAAAAGCTCCACAATAACACTAATACAATACAGTAGTACAGCAGGAGAAAGACACAATACTTTGTAGCATTTAGATACACAGATACAATGAAACAATGACACAAATGCTGGCAGTCCCACAGTGCTGCTGTGGAACACCTGAATAATCCTTGTGAATAGCAACATGATTGTGCAAACAATGAATTCCCCAAGTTTGCAAGTAAATCTGAACATGTCCTAGTCTGTGTATATACCAGCATTATAACATGTGGATGAACATAGGCTTATGTGCTCATGTAATCAATTTGATGTAATATTGCTATATGTCAGATAACATTTCCAGATGTTAGGTATACACATGCACACCTGTGCCATACTGCAGCTGTCACTGTGATGGTTGAATGAAAACTGTGTAAAATGTTGATATACTCCACTACAAGAAAACATGCCTTAGTATGACAACAATATACAAAGCATCATTCCATGTCAACAGTCCTCAGGAAGCATATTAACTAAAGCTGTTGTGGAATGAACATGTAACCAAATGACAGCAGTGGCCATCAATACAGTAGCTCAAATCATAGACCTGAATACACTGTTGTAGGGCTACAGTACATCCACACCTTAGCATAGCACATGTGAATCACAACAACATTGATATGTGCAATCTTCAGATGGTCATAAGGCATTACTAGGCTAATGGTCAAGAGCACATAAAATCTCTTAACTGTTATTATACCATTTAAACAAAAACTGCTATAGCTACGTGATGAAAGATACTAGTTGTATGTATGTATGTGTGTATGTGTTTGATTCTATTACAGACTGCTTCTGTCCATGCATGACTTGTGTACCACCCCATGACAGAATTGTCAATGCTGGTCTGGAGATGGTTTTCACAGGGCAATGTACAGGTTCTGCTTCACAATGTGTGTATGCATCTTTGAGATGATGACATCCTCAGTGTTCCGCAGCATGGATGTTATCTTTACAGAGGGAACAGAAGACATTGCATTCATGGGGCTATTTAGAATGTTCTCCTGAGTGGAAGTCAAATGAAAAGAGATTCAAAACACTATGCAATGTCCATAATACACCACCAACCCCCACACACACACACACACACACACACACACACACACACACACACACACACATATGTTAATTGAGGTCAGATTCAAACACAACACCTGTGTAGGTATACAAGCTGGATTTAATATAATACAAGACTAGCACTGCCACAGATGTCTGACTTTAACAGTGTCAGAGTATACTTTAAAGAGGATGACATCATTGTCTACTGAGAAGAAGATGCTTTGGAGGAGTGTGTGATATAGACGTGGACTCACATCCCAGTGTAAAATTGTCTCTAGACTGAAAGTTGAATGAACACACACACACACACACACACACACACACACACACACACACACACACACACACACACACACACACACACACACACACACACACACACACACACACACTCAAATTGACTGCTGTGAGATTATAACCCCTACCTATCTAGTTACGCGAGAAAGCACATTTTTTAATGCTAGTGCCAACACAGATGTCTCAGTTTAATACTGTTAGAGTGCACTTTATAGGGGATGACATCATCAGTGTACCCTGAGAGCAAGGTATTGGGAGGATTGGGTGACATAGATGTGAACTCACATCTCAGTGTAAAATTGTCTCCAAACTGATAGTTGAAGGAATGCACACACACACACACACACACACACACACACACACACACACACACACACACACACACACACACACACACACACACAAACATACACACACACACACACACACACACACACACACACACACTCAAGTTGATTGCTGCGAGAATAGAACACCTAACTATCCAACACAAGCTAGACAATACAGTACTTAATGCTTGCACCATGACACATGTCTGACTTTAACATTATCAGAGTTTACTTTATTGGAGATGACATTATCAGTGTATGCTGAGAAGATATGCCAGAGGATTGTGTGATATAGATGTATCCTCACATCCCGATGTAAAATTGTCTCTTGAGTGACAGTTGAATGACAACACACACATTCAAGTTGACTGCTCTAAGAACAGTACCCTATCTAGTGACACAGGCTAGAGAACACAGTACTTTATACTAGCACTGTGGCACAAGTCTGATTTTAACAGTCTGAAACTGTACTTTATACAGGGGACATCATCAGTGTATGCTGAGAAAATGATGTAGGGAGGGCTGTATGAAACTGCTGTGGAATAATGTACCAGTGTAAAAGTATTTTCTGAATGGTGCTTAAGAGAGGTCAACAGGACTGCTAGGGAAGCTCTTCTGACTATACACACGCACATACTGACTGGTGTAAGAGGCAAACCTCTGCCTAACTAGTTACATAAGCTAGAGAACATAAACTTAATACTAGCACCACAGTACAAGTCTGGCATTAACAATGTCAGAGTGCTCTTTATAGAGGATTATATACTCAGTGTATACTGAGAAGATGAAGTGGAGAGAGCTGTATGAAATTCATATATAGTCATATACCAGTATCTTCTGAATGATGCTTGAGAGAGGGCAGCACTACCTAGAGTAAAGCTCTTCTGAATAAACACACAGAAGTTGACTGTCATGTGATTCAATCCTCTGCACAACTAGTTACACATGCTAGAGAACACAGAACTTAAAGCTAGTGCCACGGTACAAGTCTGAAATTACCACTGTGACAATACACTTTATAGTGGATTATATGATCAGTGCGCGGTGATAAGATAATAGTGTGAGGGCTGTAGGAAATTGCTATGGAGTCATATACCATTGTAAAAGTATTTTCTGAATGATACTTGACCGAGGGCTGCAGGAACTGAAGTCAAGCTGCTCTAACTATATACACATGCACACAAACACACACACACACACACACACACACACACACACACACACACACACACACACACTTTGGAAAAAGTAGTACTACAAGGGTGGAAATATGTGCCTTCATAGTCAGATGAACTGATGTCCACATGAATAGAATTTAATGACAATATCAATGCAATATGATCATGGATGACCAAAGTCCAGTGTCAGTATGAACCCATAACAAATATAACAATGCAGTTAATGTCCTTTACCTCTGCAGTCTGCTTGACAATGGCCCAGGTACTGATATATCATTTTCAAATGCACTGTTACACTGCACACATGAATCTCAGAAAGTATGTGCTCAGTCAAGCACACATATACATGCCCTTACCTTGTGTTTATGAATGCCTTTCCAGGTAATGGAAAATAACAGTGCAGTAACCAGAATAAGCCATGCTAAACACTTCTTTACATAGTGCATCACTGAGAAACTGGTTTGCGGGGACAATGGCAAAGTGTTAGTGCATGTGCAATTCTCATTTCATGACTTGAACTTGAAGTTGTGAAGCAGTTTGCAACATACGTTATGGGAGAAATAGCTGACAGAGTCTGCGGTGTTTATCATGTAGTTTATATATGAAGTGTTGAGGCCAAAGTTGTATTACATTAATAAGTGTTGCCATTGCCTTCCCCATTAGCATGATGTTAAGTGCGGAGCAAACACAGCTCCATGCATAAGGTAATGAGTGCAAGATGTAATTTGGTTCACCTTCTTTCGTGCAAACAGGCTTAGTGGTGAGGTGCATCTGTCAGCACTCTGGACAGTACTGAGTGTGGAAAATACACCAGCTGTTTAGCTTTTTCTGTGGCAGAGTGGGTAAGAGCAGTGAACACCTGATCAGAGTACAGGTGAGCCACTGTTCAAATCCAGACAGCTCTTTTTTTTTCTTTTACATATGGTGTTACAATGGCATTAGCTAAGTAAATGTGATCAGGACTGCAACTGTGACAATCAATGACTACACTAAAGTAGGTGTCTTCCCCAAATTTTATCAGTAATGCCTACCACAGTACAGTTGTTCAACTATTAGCTGTTTTTCAGGCCTCACTGCAAATCAAAAGTTAATTGTGTGTACAGCTTTCTAGAAATGATAAGGGATGGCACATCTTTTAAAATGATTATTGCTACTCATTAGATATGCTAACTATTTGTGTAAGGCCAGATATCCTGAACAGTGTGTTCAGTATGCGTCTTCACAGTAAAGGCAGTTGCCTCATTACAGTGGATGAACATTTCATCCATCACCTGAACATGGCACAAAGAGAATCATAGAGCAGATTTTTAGACCTTGCACACTACAAGAGCACTGATAAACTATTGAATCAAGAAAACACATCTGTATTATTCATCAACAGATGTATTTCAGTCTACAGAAATCATGAGATAACCTGTACATCCATCAGCCTAATAGAAGCACCAACGTAAAGAGGGGTGGGAGCAAAAGAGTGCATACAAGGAAAGACGTGCATACAAATAACAATGTTTGGGGTAATACAACATTCATGGACATGTTTTTGGTCTATTTGCATTATACACTCCATACAGGAAACTGCATTTTGTTACATTCAGAAGTCTAACAAACTACCAGAGTCTTCTTCTTCCAGCTTTTCCCAGTTAGGGGTCGCCACAGCGGATCACCTGTCTGCTCATGATTGGCAGTAATCAGCTGTCTGCTCATGATTGGCAGTGGAGTTTTACGGTGTCGAGTTGCCAGCCTGGCACCCAACCTTCCATAGAAGGCACACACACGCGTGCACTCATGCGTCGGGCCAATTTAGAGTGTCCGATCCACCTACATCATGTCTTTGGGATGTGGGAGGAAACCGGAGCACCCGGAGGAAACCCTTGCGACTACAGGGAGGACATGCAGACTCCGCATAGATGGCACCCCAGCCGAGGATCGAACCAGAGAACCTCCTGCTATGAGGTGGCAACGCTAACCGCTGCACCACAGTGGCCACCTCTAAAGAACTGCCAGAGTAAATGTTTCAAAGTACTAGCTTTACTTTGCTTTAACTCTGTGTTCCTCTAGCACAGTGAATTTAAGCAGCACTGCATGGGGATAACTGGACTTGTGCGGATGATGGCAAAAACCCTCATGGTTTTGACATAGGACATATACAGTATTTCAGTGCCATTCGGCATTGGTATGCAATGCCAAACTCTGCAAATGCAGAGGACAAAAAGTAAAGGCTTTTTTATAGGTCATTTCTGGCCATGTGTGTGGTATGTGATTCTATTTTTTGACCATATTAAAGGTGTGAAAATGGAGTTGATAGGAAAGTGGTGAATGGGGGCAAGCAGAGGGAAGAGCAAAAGGGAAGCAATAAAGGAATTTTCTGGAGGGAATTACAAAAGAAACATAGATATCCACTTCTTTAATACTGTAATGTAAACATGTAGAGAAAAATGGATGAATTTGGACTGTCACCACAACATAAATGGGTGACAACAATACAATAATGTTTTATAGCCAATTGTACATTTTTTTTGTAGGACAGGTGCTCATTTTTTTTTTTTTTTGATTTCAAGAAGAGAGGAATATTTATTGGGGAAGGGACATAGGAATGTCAGGGTCAAGTACTTAGGGTAGGTGAGGAAGCAGGTGCAGACAAACAGGGCAAACAAGACACAGGGAAGGTAATGGACACAAAAGGATGGGGACACCATGAATGGAGTTAGGTAGGGGACATTGGATGTATATGCCCATCAAGCATGGGAAAAGTGAGAATCTAGTCCTCACTCACAGAACTGTCATCACTGTCCCCATCATCAGTTTCCTGTGAGACTGCTTTACATGGGAGTCTCTTTTCCATTCTAATGAACAACCTCTCCAGACAGCTGTTGTGGGCACTAGTGCCAGTTTCTATGACATCAAGCACCATCCCTGGCAGCTTCTGGTGGGTTATGTAATCACCCACCAGAATCTGCTAGGGATGGTGGGTGATGTAATCACCGCCTCCACCAATACTCCCAGAGGGTACAAATGCACCAGCAGCTGGTGCAATGCTACCTGATATGGATGGGCCAGGTAGTGCAGGGGCTGTTGAGGCAGTATTGCCAAGTTGCATTCCAGAGGTGCTGGGTGTTAGGGTGACAGCCAGTGGAGGGTTAGCAGACTAAGACATAGTGGTTGGCCTACCTGCCTGTGCTGAAAAGTATTTGGTTTGCTGGCAGAAAATTATGACACCATAACAGTGTGCTTCCATTTAAAATACATAGAGAGAGAAAGAGATAACTGGTGGGATAAGACAAAAAATAAAATAAATTATTAGAATCATTATATGTCACATTTGCAGTTTATTACAATAAATATATTATATTATTATATTAGCTATACAGCTTTCCCAGTCCAAAAAGGATTGTGAGTTGTTACAAGTCATTACTGGAATATGTAGATATCCCATATGTGCTTTTAAAGACACTACAGATTAACTTAACAACATGGCATTAAAGCCAGTATTGCTGCAATCAAAATTTGAAAATGATATTTGTTAAACGTGACTGTATAGGTTACTTGTGGGAATTTAATCCACCTACTCTGAATACAGTATTACAGTTACCCACTACAATTACCAAGAGCTGTAGAAGAAAGCATGCATGCCTGCTTTTACAGCTAAGATCTGCATGCTTAAGTTGCTACTAATCTATAGATTACCAACATATTTAATACAATCATGTTTATTTCTGTTGCATCCATACCCCTTACCTCTCTGAGTCTCTCCAGTCTCTCAGCATGTGTCTCCCTGTTCACTGAAATTTCATGTGCAGTCTGTAGCTGTAAAATAAAGGAGAGAAAAAGAGACATGAAAGCATTATGCATACCAATTTTGGATTTTTATAGATTCCCCATAACATTTAACATTGCTTTATCTGTATACTCACACAACTGTGGGATGTTAGCAGTTTTAAAGTAGTCCAGCCACTGGTCGTTGTGCCTGCTTGCGCTGTTTCAGGTCACTGTGATGGTGCCTGCATTGCTCCCCAGTGCATGGTTTGCAATGGAGACAGCCATGGCTAGGCTGTTCCAAGCCTCATCCTTATACTTAGACCTGGTACAGTCCCCCTGTTGCAGCCTACGTTTATAGAGCATCACAAGGAGTGCAACAAATATTTTTGACTTCACCACACCCCACCTCTGTGCTCTGAATTTGGCACCATCTTTTTCATCTCCTGCCATGTCAGTAAAGATCCCCCCAACAGTACAAGTGTTTTCCTGCCAAATGATAACTAGTATTAACAATACATACACTTCGATATTCTCAGTTTATTGTACATGTGCGGCTAACATATTTAGTGCAATGAGTGATCACACAACCATTTATAAATATGTTTGTAGAAATGCAGCTCTGTCTTCTCTTTCTATTCTGTTCATTCTTCTATTATCTCTGCTTTAATATTAGACATGCAGTCTCTAGTGTATTTTTTATCATTTTGCTTTAAATGTATGATAAAAATACATAACAGCAAACAACAGTTGTCAGCAATGGCAGCAGAGTTTTGCTGTTATGGGCAAAAATTAAAAAGGTGTACTATTTTGTTTTCTTTAAAAGCTCAGCGAAGTTAATTCCACACTTTGTAAGTGTATCCTCACTGACACACCTACTGCAGTGAAGGGTGTCCACCCTCCATCTGATGCTGGTGTGTCATTACATGCTACTCGCCATATGTTTAGGGCCATCATGGAGGCAAAGGCATGTTCCACTAGGGCCTCTGAGAACATGTTTAGAGTTCTAGATGAGGCGCAAGCTGACATGCATGACTGCCTCTATGGTTTGGCCAAGTCAATGGCTCAGATGAATGCCACGATAGAACCAGCAGTGGCGTGATGGAATATCTGCTGGGAGGAGGACTGCATCCATGTAGTCAAAGGGCCACAGCATAATCTGGTGTTAGTCAGCATGGCCATGCTTGATCCTGCCCCCATAGTGGCACTACCTCCACTGTTCCATCGGTGGTTGAGGTGTCCACACTCAGACATGGTGGACCACTGGGTCATGGACCTGGCCATAGCTGTAAGGAGAGCTTGTCCAGCAGACATTGCTTCTGTTCTGGTAGCACCACCACATCTGTGCCAGTGCAACTCTTGGCAGAACCAATTCTCATGATTGGGGACAACAATGATGAACTGATACGTCTACCATGCACAATTCACTCCTGTCTGACATGGAAGGATGTAGTCCTAACATAAAGTTTGACTGTGTTCATCAAACACTCACACACACATTTGACATCAAGTACCCATGCAAATGCACACTCATATCAGCTACATGAGGCATTAATGAAGGTTGCAGGTCATTCTTTCTCATTGGCCATTTAATATTATCTACACTTCTGCCTGCTTGTGTTTCCTACTCACACACACTCACAAATTTGGTGCTAGCCTTGACCTCCTGTCCCCTCAACCTACCCCACCCTGTGTAAATGATGGTAACTGTGCCATCACCTTGTTTCTATCTTTTGGTTTCAGGGTTACAAACGTATATTGTCTGATGCACAGGGTAGAAAGCTAAACAAGTGATTAGGATATGTATTGGTAATGTTATTTGGAAATTTTCTCTGATTTACTACAGCATTTTAGTGTTTTGATTCCTACCCTGAAATCATTTATGAAGCAGTCATGTTTATTGCTTCACTTGTGAGAATGCTGAGATAAAGAAAGTTTGGACTGATTTTTCTATACTGGGAATTTTAGATGTATGAGTCATGTTGGCGGATAAAGTGCAGAAATATATATTACATAAGTCAGTCATGTCACATATTAATGTCATTGCAGGACAACTCACACACATGCTACTTAGGTACATTTTCACATAACAGAATGCTGGTATCCACCATTCATTCATGTTCATACACTTTTTTTCTTTCTTTTACAGGTTCAATAATTACTTTGATAGTCCTGTAGTTACAACTGTTATCATTCAGAGCTGACTCTGTCTGATGCTAATGGTACACAGTCATTACATGGGTAAGTAAAAGGTTGAGAGTGTTGCCGGGCATCAGTTTTACTTCATTTATGTGCATAGGATGAAAGATGTACACCTTAGGTGGTCAGCATATGTGCTATCCATTGCCTCTTGGCTAGGGTGCATATTGTGCATGCGTACATCTACTGACACCTACAGAAGCTGGTGGTTCCTCCTGTGACTCCTCACCTGTTTGTGTCTGTGGCTTCCTTGCCAGTGGTGGTGTGATGTGTGCCCCTTCTCCTTGGTTTTCCCTTAGCACTACACATGACCTGGAAGTTAATGGAATGGAACCCCTTTCTGTTTATGTAGACCCTTCCCTGTTCCCCGACTGGTGCTTTGATCTCAGTGTGCTTGCAGTCTATGGCAGCCAAGACTTCAGGAAAGTGCGTATGAGGTAGAACACCTGCACAGTTCTAGTTCTGTCCTCAGGGATATGGGGGAAATATATGTAGTCACTGGTGTACTGTAGCATAGCATTCAGGAATTGGTGCAGGATCCTGGATGCTGATGTCTGTGACACCCCCAGCATGGCCCTTGTGAGTTTTCGAAATGTTCCTACAGCTAATATTTTAAGTGATACACATAACTTGATCTCCACAGGTATTGGTTCCTCTCAGTTTGCCCTTGCTTTCAGGTGAGGAAAACAGAGGTTGCAGAGTGCTTGGAGTGAGTCTCTATCTACCCTGTAGTGGTCTACTATTTCCACCTCATGGAGACCATGAAAAGTTAAACAGGGACTAAATACCCTTCTCCTCCTTGCCAGAGGTCTATAAGCAGCAGCACCAGAACAGACGTCAGCCTGCTGCATGTACACATACAGAATAGTAGCAGTAGCCGCTAACATATTGTTTCCCTCCAGGCTAGTTTAAATTTCTGTATTCCAATAGATTTTGGAATTCGAGACAAAGGCTACACTAAGTGCGGATGATTGCTTTGTAGCGTGTTGAATAGTTCCACCATCTTGGATTGGTCGATTAGCATACAGTTCAGCTGCTTATGCTATAATTAGCATACCGCAATGTTTACCATGTTTGCGCAGCTCTGCACATCGTGTATAATGACTTACTGAATTCAAATTAGAGGCGCGTTGAATTTTATTGAGCTGTGTAGGGTTTTTTGAATCCAGCCCACTGACTTTTTTTACCTTGTAGAATGCATATAATTTTATTTGTTAAGAACAGTTTGGGCATTGACCCTTGGAGTTCACATTGTTATTTTTATATATACCTACATGACAAACATTGTATTAAAACATTATATTTTAAGAGATCCTCTAATTCACATATGTTCAGGGTATCCATCTTGCTTATAAACAAATTGAATGAAGAAAATTACAATATATTGTCACAGGTAGAAATGTATCAGTATGAAATATAGATACCATTAAGACTTCTTAGCTGCCTTCCTCCTTGCTGTATTCATCAATATAAGTAGAGATACTGTTGACATGTCTTTATTTTCTTCCTTAAGATGGAAATGAAATTTAAATTCAATCACAAATCTTAGTGAAGACATGGTATTTAGCTTGTACATTCCACCTGATCAAGGTCCATTTCCCCTGCATTTTGGAACACAGACTATTAGGTTTCGAAAATACAAAGGGAAACCCTTTTAGGAAATAAAAATCGAGAGTCAAACCCCTCAGTACCATACCTCTCAACTGCACAGATTTTTACCTCATATTTTTGGTCCATTTTTCAAAAATTATGGTTTTCTGACAAATCATTTGCAAATTATTGAAGACTGAAGTCAGAAAATAATGTCAGACATTTGAGTTTCAGATTTCATATTGTTCAGGAAATTCATGCTAATGCAAAACCTTCTATTCTACTAACATTTTAAGTTTGTAAGAGCAGTATTTAAACATTGTCCCTATTTTTGGTCCTATGTCCACCATATTTCATGCAATAAGAGGGTGAGAGGTATGCTCAGCACCCCCCCCCCACACACACACACACACTGCATTCTGGCAAGAATCTAAACTAACAAGAGTTACTTTAAAAGTTATTAATTTCTGCAGTGTTGCTGTCCTGTCATACTGCATTGAACTACAAGTAATACATAATGTAACATGGAAATCAATAGGTGCATGGTTATGAAACAGTAAATCTGTCTTGCATGTTTTCCAACTAAATGATGACTTGGCCTTGATAAGAAAGAAAGAAAGAAAGAAAAAGAAAAAGAAAGAAAGAAAAAGAAAGAAAGAAAAAGAAAGAAAGAAAAAAGAAAGAAAGAAAAAGAAAGAGAAAGAAAGAAAAAGAAAGAAAAAGAAAAAGAAAGAAAAGAAAGAAAGAAAGAAAGAAAGAAAGAAAGAAAGAAAGAAAGAAAGAAAGAAAGAAAGAAAGAAAGAAAGAAAGAAAAGGAAAAAGAAAGAAAAGGAAAGAAAGAAAAAAAGAAAGAGAAAGAAAAAGAAAAAGAAAGAAAGAAAGAAAAATCACTGCCTGTTTAACTTCTAATGGAGACCAAGAGCCTCACAGGTAAACTCTTTAAGGAGCAGTTACATTAATGTCCAGTAGTGGGTGGGCAGATAAGATCAATGACTGCTCTGATGACATTGCACATTCCCCTCTGTTTTAGAGTAATTAACTAACTGACCTCTGCAGCATGATGATTCCCAAATCTCATTCTCCTGCTTCCTACTGGGTCTTCAATCCCCAGTTCTATCAATTTCTTTACACATCTGACTTCATAAGAAGTTATGCAGGCAATCTATTAGAGGGACGTATCTTGGGTTGTCTAGTAAGCAGCTACAGGGGTACAAGAGAAGAACAGGTTTGAGTGTCAAAAGCTGGGGGTCAACCATTTGTTGGGTGTAAGAATGGAAGGATAAAACTATACAAACATACGTGCAGACTCATTTACATGGTTGATTGCAGCTATACATAGATCTTACAAAGGCCACTCAAACTGCAAAACAATCTACTTAGAAAGAATTTTGATGCAACAATCTACCATGCTTGGAGTGGGTATATATCAAGGTATATAAATAACCACGTGCCCTTGTGATTAGAGATATTTTGTGTCAAGCCTTAAGCACCCGAATGGCTTATTCTTGGAAGCTGGGCTGGGAGGAGGGGTCACACAAACAGCAAACAGGAACACCTTCATGACAGTACATTAAAGAATCTGAAAGCTTTCCCTACTGGGATCCAAAGTTACACTGAGGTCTAAAGATAGTGTTTACTGGCAACTGCCCACTAGCCAAATGACCCATTTTGCCTGGCTGAATTCAACCAAAAATATCTTCACTGGGCTGCCCTTTTGGCAGCAGTGGCATCACTGTTGTCATTGCACTAGCCACTCCCTAAAGTAGAGACTTTGACTGGTTGCCATAAAAATGATTGCTCCCAGCTCAACTTATACAAATAAAGCTTGTAACATCCTTAAGGTGACTTGTTTGAGATGCTCTTGCTAAACAGAATTTTTCATCTAAAAGTATAGGAAATTATTGTCTTCATTAGTCCATTATCCTGATGTCGTTGTATATCTGATGTTTGCTCAGCAGCTTAAAGGGTTCATGGTGTACATACAGTATTATTTTACATTAACCAGTTTATTTTGCATGTCTAGACATCCTGATATAATGTTAGGCGAATGTCATTGAAATAGGAATAATTTAGTGTTAATATTAACATATTTCTTTGTTCAGGACAGGTTCAGATGTTTGTGCATTCATGCTGGAGATTACACTTTTTATGGTTAATATGTTATAAACTGCATTTTCTGTACCATTAATCACCAGTTAATATGTAATTTAAGAAGGGATCACTGACAAGAGGAGGTCTGACTTCTTTTCTTCTTACCCTTGGTTGGACTGGATTTCCCACTAGTCTTGATTATTTTTATAATTTAGAGACTCAGCAACCTGTACATCGCTACTCTGATTGGAGAACGAATGTTCTCCAGCAGAGTGTTAATTTACAGGTAGTGCCCACTGAAAAATGAGTTTGTCACTTCACGTCAGCATATTAAGCTGCTGTAGAGCTTGGACTGTAACTGAAAAAACATCCACCATTATTTTACGCTTGCTGAGCAGCGCTTATGCTGTTTAGCGAGTGTAAACTTTAAAAGAAAAGAAATTTAAAAAGTAGCGTGTGTGTGTGTGTGTGTGTGTGTGTGTGTGTGTGTGTGTGTGTGTGTGTGTGTGTGTTTATGTCTATGTGTGAGTGTATGGGTGCATGAAAGTAAGAGTGATAGTATTCGAGCCATTATTTTACACTTACTAAGCAGCACATTTGCTGTTTAGTCAGTATAAAATTAAAACAACCAGATAAAAAAAAAAACACAGAAAAGTATGTGCATGGGTGTGTGTGTGTGTGTGTGTGTGTGTATGTGTGTGTGTGTGTGTGTGTGTGTGTGTGTGTGTGTGTGTGTGTGTGTGTGTGTGTGTGTGTGTGTGTATGCTTCAGTCTGCATGTCTGAGTGTTTGAGCACTTGCATGCAAGTGTGTGTGTGTGTGTGTGTGTGTGTGTGTGTGTGTGTGTGTGTGTGTGTGTGTGTGTGTGTGTCTGTGTGTCTGTGTGTGTAAGAGAAAGAGACACACAGAGATAAAGCAGTGGATGCAACTCCTTTAAAATTAAGAGGTATTTTATACCTCTTAATCTGTTAGCTCAATAAATCTGGATAAAGCCTAAAATAATGAGGGACAAACACTCAAAAACAGAGGCAGAGTTTACATATTGCTCTTATAAAAATAGCAGCTACAGTATAATAACAGGATTTATGTTAACATGGATTTTCTGAAGGATATGAAGTCTATACCTCTCAACTGTCCCTGATTTTGATTCAGATTTTAGCTTTGCCTTCCTTAATCCCTCTTAAAACTGGTAACTTTTGGAGAAAGCTGGACAATATAAACATATCTATTTATATCTATATCTATATATATAGCTATATATATATATATATATATATATATATATATATATATATATATATATATATACATATATATATATATATATATATATATATATATATATCTTACGGTTTTAAAACATGGAAACTAGTGTCTAGAAATAATTGATCATGGACGTAATAAAAAGCCAGGTACGTCATTGCCAACCTAGTTCGCTCTCATCAGTTTGTCCATCTGCCAAGCACTGTCTGCCTCCAACAAGCCATCAAAGACTCCTACCTCAACTTTGGTGGCACATCTCCAACTGCTACCTGAAAGAATATCATGCATTCACTGGCAATAGACACCACGTCTGTTTAGTTAGTTGATTAGTCAACAACTGTCCACCTCCCATCAGCCAACTTAGTCACAAGCAAAGACTACTACCTGAACTTGGGTAGTACAACTCCAGTTGCTACCTGAAAGAGTACTACACATCCAACAGCAACAGTAGACACCAAGTATCATTACTATATGTTCTTCTTGCTGATATCTAGCATATATATTTGTAAAAGCTCTCCAGCATTGCTGTGACAACAGAGCAGATAGGTTAGATGACCATCCGTGGCTGTAACTCTTTATCCCCCCCCCAAATAGCCAGTGCATACTTTAGCCATTTACTCTAACAGAACTTCCAATCAAATCTGATTTAGTTGAACAAAGTAAATAAGTGCCATTTCAGTTGTGCAGCTAGCCCTCTTTTCCCATAACCCAAAGCAAAGTTTTCTTCCAGCATATTGTATCCAATCTAAATGTGGTCCTGACAAGAACGAAAATTAAAGTATAATGATACAAGGGGAAAGCGTAAAACAAGTAAGAAAATAGTTTTATAAAACATAATAACGTGTACCATTTTTAGCACAGCTGTACCTCATAGTTATTTGCGGAACTGATTTTTTTAACACTTACCACAGCGTTCTTAGGCTGGGTGGAGTTATGTCCACCCTCTAGCTTGGCTTTTACTAGTCCTCCCCTTCCCTGCACCATGGCCAAATAACAAAAACATAAGTAGGTGCCATTTTTTAAATAGTCTTATTTTCCTACATGGTTACAGCAATAATGGTCTCTCCTTCTACCTAACTTTGGATTACAGGTACATTCTCATGCGGTTGTATGTGTACCGAATGCTTTTTGAAATCATTATTATGTAAAGCACAGTGGTTAGTTAAATGTATATGTGGATGCTTCTATGATACTATGAGACAGTCCACTCATTAATGCTTTCATTTATGGACTACGTTTGTACGTTCTTGCACTGAGGAAGAAAAATGTATTAAACTATAGCTTTAAAAAGCTGTCTCCCTAATTGTACTGGATTGTACTTGCTAGACCTTAATTGTTGATAATCTTCCTTGTCATAACTTTTACATATTATGTCTGAATACTGTCTGCTCTGTTTATGAGCCAGAAGAAAGAAATATTTGCATAACACAAATTTAAGAAACACTGTACCTATGACAACAGTGTATTCCTCTATGCATTATTAGTAAAGAAGGGCTTTTTTATAGATCTTCCTGTGCTTAATTAACGAATCATGCTATACTGATGTTTCCCACCTGTCTTGTATTTTCTGTCCTGTCTTTGCCTCCTGCAACCTTTCTTAGTACGCCCTTGTACAAACTTAAATTTCACAATCTAACTTCCCTTTCCCACAATAGCTACTGATAGTTGACGTGCCTTCTTCTTATATCTCTGTGTGCTCTTCGTGTTAAGGAAGATAAGGCAAAGTTCTAAGCTCTCTTCTTGATGCATGTGATACTGTGCTGCATTGTGCAACTTTATATCCTAAATCAGTATCTAAACTAGGAATGTTTATATTTCTCAATTTTATTACTACAGTTGTCCATATGCCAGATACTATCTGCCTGCCATATGCCAGATGAGTCATAAGCAATAACTTCTATCAGGACTCTGGCAGCATAACTCGGGTTGCTACTTTAAACAGTATTACATTTCCAGTGGCAACAGTAGACACCAGGTCTCATCTGTTTAGGTTATTCTTGCTGGTATCTAGCATATATCATTGTAAATGTTGTGGGAATGGAGATGTTAGGTTAGATGACCATGGCTGGCTGTAACCATGTATCCCCACAAAGCCAGTGCATATTTTGCCATTTAATCAAACAGAACTTACACCCAAATTTAACTTAACTGAACAAGTTAACCAAGTGTGTTTCGGTTTTGCAGCTAGCCCTCTTTTCCCATTACCCAAAGCAAAGTCTTCTCCCAGCATACTGTAGCCAGTTTAAATGCTGTCCTGACAAGAATGAAAATTAAAGGGAAATAATACAAGGAGAAAGAGTAAAATAAACAACAAAAACATTTTGCAAAACATAGTAACTTGTGCCATTTTAGCACACCTGTACCCCAAAGTTAATCAGTCACTGAACTGTTTGTTTTTAACCCTTACCTCAGCATTTTCAGCCTGGGGCTCCACTCCATTCACCCTCTCTCTGCTTGAGCTCACTACACTACCCTACCCTATCCACAATACCCAACCCCACTTGCTCCAGACTTAACACTACCTGACATTCCCCCCTCAGCTCAGCCAATACAAAGCAAGCTCCACATATTAAATTTCCATAAATGTGTATACATACACGCACTCAAGCTCTGAACTAAATGCTTACCATCTAGTCTGTGTAGTATATCAAAACCCTGCTAAACAACTCCTAGCTCTTCTCTTACACGTATTCTTTCTGTTCTTTTCTAAATATCACATTGCTACTTCGCACACACAAAAAACCTTGTCCAGTCCCAAATGCCTATTCCTTTCCATTCATCCATATAACTGTATCTTACAATCTACACTCCTAACTTGCAATCCTTACTAATTTGCTTAACTCGTCCAACTCAAAAATGTTAATCGTACCACTACTCTTCTCACTTCGACTAGTCTTCCTAGCCCACATCACACCCCAAACCTCTACAAACAGCTCCCTTCACCCATCCTTTCCCAAACTATCTCACATCCACCAATAAATGCCACTTCTCATTACTCATCAAAGTCAGCCACCCTCTAGCCTACCTTACCTTCATGCTTTCACAGTCTCACTATACTCCATACAGACATAAAAACTAAAAAGCTAACACTAAACCAAAACAAATATTTAAATGGATATTCTACTACATCCCTAAACTCCCACCTTGACAAAATATGATGATCTCCACCCCAAACTCTGACCTGCATACCAAATCTATTCTTCCATAAACACACATTCCCACCCAAACTCCACAGCCATAAAATTAATTCTCTATCCACATTATCTGCCTACACATTAGAAATATTCATGATCTAACTGCTAAACTACATGCCAAGATTTCTCAATATTCACCAAATTATATTGTTCTGAATGAGACCTCACTTAAACTTGAAGTTAATAATAATGAATGCTTGCCATTCAGTTATAACATACTGAAAGAAGGCAAACAGCACAAAAACCCTGCTGGAGATGCAATAATCTACAAAAACACCTTCCAATAGCTGGATACATTAAAACTGCCATCATTTAACAATGCAGAAACTCTAATTTCCACCCTCAGACTGAATAATAATAAATCTCTCTGCATAACTGGCATATATATGCCACCTGGTAATAACATCAATACCTCAGAAGACTTTCAGTGCTGAGTCAACTCAAACATTAAAGCACAACAAATATTTCTAGGGGACTTTAACGTTGACCGGCTATCTATTTCCTTTAAAAACCCTGCTAAATCCATAAATCTCTATGGCCTTATTCAAGTAAATATCTCCCCCACATTCTTCAACAAAAATCCAGAGTCATTATCATTGACCAGATTCTTACTTGTTCCCCTCAACAAAATGTTCTCCTCAGGAACTTCACCAAACTCCCAAGTGACCAGCTCCCCGTTTTTATCATAAGGCAACAGAGTAATATCCATACACAGCATCTCCTCAAACATGTCAGTAATGTCACTAACTTCAACATAGACACTCTCATCTCCAGCTTAAAAAATATAACTATTATCCCCTTAAATCACTCCTACTTGATAACATAGTGTCTATGTTCAGCCATATATCCCTGTCCATGCTAAATGAGTTGGCCCCACTTGAAACTAAATGCACAAAATCAATCACAGCTGAGCTCTCTGACTATCCAAAACCACCCAACAACTTATGCAAGAATGAGATAAAGCCTTGAAAAACTGGACACAAGACAAATCTACCTCAAATTACCAGAAATATAAACACCTTAGGAAACAGTATTATGCCATAGCTGATAAATCTTATTTCACTAATAGCCAACTCCAAAACTGCAGAAAACCCAAACCTTTCTGGGCAAACATAACAACCTCCTAAACCCAGGTCGTACCTCCCAGGCATCACCATCACTATAAACTTCTCTCAACCCAGAAGACACTATTCAACTGTCATTTTATACAATCTGTACAATCTCTACTCAATAACAGCACCAGTACCAACCCACCTTTCCCGCCAAAAACAGCAGTCCCACACACATTTTCTTTTTTTTTTCAATCATTCCCCACCTTTACTACAAAAACGCACTTTTTCAAATTAAAAACAACCCTATCTCCTGACAACATGCCAACCGAACATCTTAAACTATCAAATATCTTACACTAGCTCCAGAAGCTATAAATCACTCTATCAGATAATCCCAAGTTCCCCTTCTATGAAAAAATCCTATAGTCTCTTCATCCATAAAGCAAGTAACTCCACAGATTTAAGTAACTATTGTCCAATGATCTGCTGCTCCAAAAACTTACACAAAATTACAAACAATAACCCAAGAATCCTTCAATTCAGTTGAAATCTGGGACATAATGTACAACTATTTTTCAACATAAAAATCTAAACTTCTCCTGTGTATCACCAAACAATGGAACAGTACAAAAACATATTTATTTACCATCTTATCCTCTGATAATACCAAGATAGAACTTGTCCAACAAACTAAATTATTGGGAGCATCTAGATGACAATCTCAGATTTGATTATCATATCTTAAATACTATAAAATGAACACATCAAAAAATTGGTTCTCTGTACAGGATCAAGCCATTTCTAACAGCCTCATTTAGAACTCACATTGCCACATAACTTCACATACCCTCCTCTGTGCAGCTGTGCAGACCCCATTGTCACAAACCTGAAATCCACCCAACTAAGCAAGATTTAACAGTGCTATAACAAAATAGCAAAATCCACTGTCAAGCTCCCTCACAGAACCCACCATTATCTCGTACTCAAACTCCATTGGCTAGAACTATCTCACCCTCTCATATCCCCCCAACTTCCTAGCACCCATATCCTCATCTGTAATCTCACTCACTGCCCCTCTCTATCCAACTTACTAGATACTTATAACCCAAGTAGGCCATTATGTTCCAACAATACATTCTTACTATAACTAGAATATTTAACAATGTTCCAGCTGTAACAGAAAACACCCATGCTACCTACTTTAAAATCAGACTAAAAGCCCACTTAAAAGACTCCTGGCTCTGACCCTGCTCCACCTCATGGTCTAAGCAACCACCGGCTGATTGCCTGTCATATCCTAATATCCCTCTGCTCTTCTTTCATCCTTTCCTCCACCTTCTATTGTATTCTATTCCCTCTTCTATGGAATATCTTCCTATACGCACATTCTACTACTTCTCTTCCTCCCCACATTCTACTCATCCTCTCTCTTCTACTCTATCCTACCTCCTACCTCCTGAGACACTACCTGCCTTACTTTTTCTATTGTTTATTTTTCCTTCCATAATTTTTAGATAGCTATGTAATTCAAAATGTACAAATCACATTTAATCCTGACAAATTTGAGCAATTACTTACTTACAACTTATTATGTTTTCATAATTGAATGTAACATATTATTTCACTGTACTCACAATTCTGTAAACAAGTATTTATAATTTGCATGACATATTTTGGGACCTTTTCTCCCTGACAATTTAAAACAAGAAAAAATGAAACATGGTCAAGGAAACCAGACACCACATTTAATATTATAAGCACTTCCATTCAATACAAATACATGAACTTCTTCAGACAAATCACCAAATCCAAGCTTACAAGTTGAAATATCCCCTCACTAAGGTCATATGACACCCAATGCTTACATAATAACACACCCCCATACAAACTTCTTAAAAATAACCAACATAAAATGTTAAAAATTATCTTTCCAAACTCTTTAATTTCAACATATAATGAATAGAACACATTTCATTCAAGCCAGGGAAAGTATATGCATTCAACCTGACTTGCCACATACGTTAATTCTTCTCTATTTTTAAAACCCAAGGACCAATGCTATCATCCTTATCCACTTGATCAATAATTTTTAAACTTAAAAAATGCCCAGGGTTAAGAGACACATGCCTTGCTAAAGCATTTTGTACCTTAATTTTATTAATACTGTATATTATACATTTGTGTAACCACTCCTTGAACCTACGCTCCATCTTGCCCACAAAAACCTTTCTATCCTTGGCATTTTCCCAAATATGTCACCTATTTGGAATTACAATTAAATCTTCTTTTTATATTATATTTCCTATTCTCTATTGTAAACATATTACCAATACCAATAAATTTACAATATGGAGACATCTCACATTTAAACATACCACGATGCCTCACAGTGGATCTTTTCCTTTTCTCCAAAATAAACAATGTTGCCCCCCACCCCCTTCTTAAAAATAAATTTGGGTTGATCACTTAACTTTTCTCTAATAGTGGAGTCCTCCATAAGAAAACTCCAATTTTTAATCAAAATTACTCTCAACCCAAAGGAGTCAATAGTAAATGGGGTAATAAAAATTAAATTATAAATATTTCTGGCAGTCAATTATTTTCTTACCAATTGGGAAAACATTGTGAACCATTCACTCTCAAAATTCTCATTTTTACCATTCAAAATAGGTTTAAAATGTCCTATAATTCTCTTCTGATGTACCTCTCCAATTAATTTATTCACTAAATTAGGTAGATAACCCTGTTTACAAAACATATTCACAAATTATTACATTCACTCAAAAAATCCTTCTCTAGGGTTACCATCCTAGCCACTCAAACTAGTTGTCCTTTCACCACTGATCATTTCTGGTGAAAAGGATGGGTACTCAAAAATGTAAAAAGGAATTAGAATATGTACTTTGCCTAAAAATTCTAGCAATATGCCCATGATTTAACCTATCCTTTATTAATTCGACATCCAAAGAGGGAATTGTTTCCAAGTGAAAATATGAAGTGAGTTCCAAAAACAGGGTGATGTTATTAAAATATTCTAAAAAATCAGGAGCCACGTCCACACCTCCCTTCAAAATAATAAAAATGTCATCCAAGTAATGAGTATAAAAGTAAATCTGATCCCAAATTAACTGGTTCTTAAACAGAAATTCACATTCCCAAAATGTCATCACCAAGTTGGTAAAACTGGCACCACAAGGTGACCCCATTGCAATACCACTCTTTTGTAAATAATAATCTCTAAAAAATGTAATCATTGTTGAGTATAAGAACTCCTCCACCATAGTGATGTCCAAGGAGGCCACACCTTTTTCAATCAACAAATCAGTAACTCATTGTATAACCAAATCATGGGGAATAGCTGTGTACAAGTTTTTAACATTAACTGTTAAAAAATTGTACTCAGCATTAAACTCAAGATTGTTAATACTTTCCAAAAAAAGACCATGAATCTCTCCAGATCTGTTGCTCATCCATTAAATTTTTTTTTAATATGTTATCCACAAGTTTCACACACACATAGGTAATGGAATTTCTTCTGTCCACTATAGGACAAAGCTTTTCACCCTGGACTATCCTGATCAACAAAAGCAAGGGTGGAAGGGTGGCTTAATGGCTAAGGTGTTTGCCTTACAAACACAAGGTGCAGGGTTTGAGTCTCACAAGGGATAATTGGCTAGGCTTAAAATGGCTCACAAGGGCATTTAGCTTAGTACTGAATCTATGAGCAATAAACAAATAAAACTTTATTCTGTGAAGACAGGGACAATACCTTCTCTTCACTTCTACAAAAAGTAGATTTACAACAAACTTTTTATTGTTTCCTATGTTATAAAGTAACTATAATTTAGAATACAAAATGGAGCACAAATCCTTTTCAGATCATTCACTAATATGATCACTCCCAGTAAAAATCAATTCCTTAATTAAAATGAAGATTTATTCCTGAGCAGTTAAACAAAAATTCTGAGACTTTGCCAGAATCTAAATTCTTTAAAAAAGCACACAATCAGTTTAAAATACAGAGGCCAATGAAATGATACTCCAGCATCCATTCTGAATATCAGACCATTTAAAAACATTGTCTTAAAACAGTATCAACAATATTGACATATATTACAAATATTATAATCTATTATTTCACTGTACACACGTTTCTGTAAATATATATATATATCATCATTATCAGCTCCTATTTTTCTGCATGGGGTCAGGGTGCTGCATTAGCTGTCACCATCTTTTTCACTTCAGAGCCACTCTTCCTACCTTCTTCGACAGTCATGTCTGACTTACATGTCTCCTCTCACACAATCCATCTCTTTACCTAATGTTCTAATTTCCTCTTCCCTTGTTTCTGTCTGTCCCAAATCTTCTTCATCAGATTGTCTTCTGCTTTCCTGCAAGTGTACCTGAACCATCTTGATCTGATATTTTTGATCTTCTCTGCAATTGGAGCTACTTAGACTTCCACTCTAATGTCTTCACTTCTTGTTCTGTCCCACAGTGTGCATCATACTAAATGTCTCAGGCATGTCATCTGCATCACCTCTAGTTCTCTCAGCTACCCTGCTTTCACTGCCCAGGTTTCTGTACCATACTGAAGTGCTGGTTGCACCACTGTATTCTGCACCTTGCTTTTCATAGTCTTTACCATTCTTCTGTCATTCACTACCCCTGTCACTCTGTGCCAAATGGCTGTACCCCCTCTGATTCTAACTTTGACCTCTTTATTTAGACTTCCCTTCTCCTCAACCACCTCTTTCAAATACATGAAGCTGCTAACCTGATCCACTATTTCCCTTCTATTTCACTTCTCAGCTTCTTATGATTTCCCCCATTTGCTGCCATTGCAACTGTTTAATCTGTACTCAGTTTCATTCTGTGTGCCTTAACTTTTGCATTCCATTTCCCTATCCTCTGCTGAAGTTCTTTCTCAGAGTTTGCCAGTAATGCCATGTCATTTGTATACAGCAACTTTCTTGATCTGTCACCTCCTACCTGTTTGATAATGTAGTCCATTACCAGTATGAGCAGCAGTGGGCTCAGAGCACAACCCTGATGCACACCCACTGGGAACTCCTCATTAGAGTGAACAATGCTCTTATTTGAATCATTGAGGCCTTGTACATAGTCTGCACTAATTCTCTTAATGTTTATGGAACTTGGAACCACTCCAGGACTGCCCAAATCAGCTTTCTGGTGACCTCATCATATGCCTTCTCAAAGTCTATGAATGCACGGTTGGACTCTTTCCTCATCTCAGGTAACCCAAGCTGGGCAACTGGACACCAGCTAGGCATTAGCTTATTGACCCAGTGCATCTGGACTTTATGGTGGGTACACACTGGATAATAAGGGCACATAGACCACTCTAGCCATTAGCAAGGGTCCCAGGCTTAGGTCAGAGTAGACAGGGTCCTCAACCTACTTATCACTGGTAAATATCCATGCCCATTTTTGTCAACATTAGTCAATGCAACCAAATAATGTAAAGCCAAATTTTAAACAGACAAGTGGCTAGCCCTGCCATGGCATTTTCTGTGATCTGTGTTCTCCTCTCTAGAGGATACTGCACACCACAGTTGATGCCCAAAGTGGTTGGTCTATTCAACTCTTCTCCTATAGGCACCATCATAATCTTTGTCTGTGCTGCTGTCCACAACTCCTGAGTGAGTTTGAGATGGAAACACTTACCATCTTTTTTAGAGGTGGGAGGAATGCCACAGAGGCACAGGGAGAACATGCAAACTCCACTGGGCATTGGCCAGAGGTCATGATCAAACCTTGCACCTTGTGCATCAGATGAGAAGATGTTAACTATTGTGTCAACTATGTGCGTGGGTCTACTGCTTTTCATCGAATATCACGTATTCAAAAAAGAGCAGTAGACTGCTCAGTTATGCGAAAGTGCACTTATTCGAAAGTGCACTTTTGCAAACTCTGCTTCTACGAACATATCACACCACAGTGGAGGACAGTAGGAAAATGTGCTATGTCCTCCACTATGGTGCAGTTGTCACGGACCTTAGGGTTAGGGTGCAGGTCATGGTAAGGGGATAGCCCTACTAGCTATCCCCTTACCATGACCCGCGCTCTAACCCTAAGGTCCGTGACTACTGCACTAAACAGCAGTACGTAGGCCGTTCGTTGAAGCAGGTTTCGTGAAAGTGCACTTTCAATTAAGTGCATTTTCGCGTAAGTCAAGGTCAACTGTGTGAGTTCGAAGAAGTGTATTTTCAAACTTATACAATTGACCCATGTGTATATATATATATATATATATATATATATATATATATATATATATATATATATATATATATATATATATATATATATATATATATATATATATATATATATATATATATATATATATATATATATATATATATATATATATATATATATATATATATATATATAAATATATATATATATATATATATATATATATATAATATATATATATATATATATATATATATATATATATATATATACACATACACACACATATATATAAATTTACATTACCAAAGAAAATATCATACCCCTACACTGCAATTTTGCAGAACATAATTTTACTACATAGGAGATAGAGACATGGTTATTTATTTAACCCTTGTCAGTTTGTATCATTTAGTTTGAATTGACAAACCAATTCCTGATATTCTAATGTACTTTTCCAAGTACCATCCGTGGAATTATTCTCCATCTTCTCCAGTACAAAAAAATAAACTTTTAAAGCCTGTAGATAGCAAAGAATGTTTATATAATGCTTTACTGATGTTGACATGTTTAATGTCATAACAATGCTCATGTATTTTGCTTTGCAATTGTCTTTCTGTTTTACCTACATAAACACTATTACAGGTTAAGCAGAATGCTAGGTATACCACCCCACCTGTTTCACAGTTGTAGTATCTCTGCCATCATATGAATCTCTCTCTCATGACCACATACAGTGATATTAGGACTTTCATGAAACTGCCCTTTTCTCTTTCTAATATTCTTTCATGTTTCTAGCCCTGCTAAAATGTATAAATGGCTCCTCCCCTAACTTCAATATCATGTCTTTCTGTTAACTGTATTTCTAATTTTAATGGCATCCTTGTAATAATAGGATTATATGAGGTTAATAGACTAATGGCTCTAAAGCTTTTTTAAACCTAGTCATTTATGACCCAAGTTTTCCAATTATCAATGCCCAAGGAATAGACCAGCTTTGCTATATGCCTGTGTTTTAGAGCACCTACACACTGCCCCTATCCATAAATGACACAGGTGAATGTGAAATTTTTTTGAACAGCCTTAGGAATGGGCTTTTCTTTACATGAATGGGGAGTCTGTTCCAGAGAATGCATATTCTCTGAGACACATACCTGTCCCTCCAACATGTTTTGTTTATATCACAGACATGGCTTAGATTCATAGAGTGGGTAACTGTAGTGCTGTTTGTTTTGTGCATGTGTAGCAGATCCATCAGGGCTAACTGGAGAATGCCTTGCAAGTTAGACATAGATTTTTTCCCTTGGTAGTCTGTATGAGACTGAGTACAGGGACAGGGCTTTGAGGCGGTCCACATAGTGTAGGTTATTTATACCCTGTATTCTTTTAATGAGGAAATATATATATATATATTTATATATATATATATATATATATATATATATATATATATATATATATATATATAAAATGAGGAAAGGTATACAAGAGGGTAGTGAGACCAGCTATGTTATATGGGTTAGAGACTGTGGCATTGACGAAAAGAAAGGAGTCAGAGCTGGAGGTGGCAGAGCTAAAGATGTTAAGATTTGCATTGGGTGTGATAAGAATGGACAGGATTAGGAATAAGTATATTAGAGGGTCAGCCCAGGTTGAAAGGTTTGGAGACAAAGCCAGAGAGGCAAGATTACATTGGTTTGGACATGTGCTGAGAAGGGATGCTAGGCATATTGGGAAAAGGATGTTAAGGATAGAGCTGCAAGGTAAGAGGAAAAGAGGAAGGCCTAAGATGAGATTTAGGGATGTGGTGAGGGATGGCATGCAGGTGGTTGGTGTGACAGAGCAAGATGCAGATGACAGGAAGAAATGGAAACAGATGATTTGATGTGGCGACCCCTAACGGGAGCAGCCGAAAGAAGAAGAAGAAGAAGACTCCAAGTGGGACTTGTACCCACAGTTTCCATCTCCAGAGGAATGTAAAATCATAGTTTTAAATTTGTTAGGAACCTGATGACTTAGATTAGCCATGACCATAGGCCCGAATATAGGGACAGATTTTAAATATTGCTCTTAAAAAACTTAGAAATTTGTAGAATAACAGCATTTGTGTTAGCATGGATTTTTTTGAAGGATAAGCAGTCTTAAACTCAAATGTTTGTCATTATTTAGTGACTGCAATCTTCATTGATTTTCCATAAAGCCACACGCTTTATGAGGAACACACCTAAATCATAAGACATACATAAGACATACATCTGGGTACCCTGTGACAATCTGGACAGTTGAGAGGAATGATGCAAGCATTTTAAGTAAGACAACTCTTGAAACAGGGCTATGACATACACATAGAAAATGAAATTACATTTTTAGAAAGAAGGAAATGTGATTTTTCTCAGTGCTATGCATACTAATGGGTCACAACTACTGGAAATAATATTGACTGTGATGATAGTGGGAGGTGATGGACAGAGCAAGAAAACTTCTGCGTACTTTCAAAGAGTCAAAAGGAAGATGTGGCGAGGCCAAAACAAAAGTGAAGGAGCTCTATCTCTTAGAACAGAATGGACAGGAAAAGCTGATGATATCACCTGAAAGGCTGTGTTTGCAAAGTTGGCATCAGGTATAGGGGCAATCTGAAGTTAGCCCCAAAAGTATGTCACCTGCTGCAGATATTGATAATGCCTCTAAGTTTGAGTTCCAGTCTTGGCAGCATGTAGGTGATGCCAGTGCAGGAATCAGTGTCTCTACAAACATGGCACCCACTGATATAAAGCTGGGTGTTATCCCAGATAGGCAGGTACCATAGACAGAATTGTCAGCTTCTCTAGTGTAATATAGTCTACTAGGGGAAGAACATGCATATACTCTGTTGCTTCTGCCACAAGACACTGGTCACTTATGCAGAAAATACATCGTGTCATGTTACATTCCAGGAGGTGCTGCTCATGGTGAGATGCTGTCAGTTTATGCAGCCTTTTTGTGGAAAAGGTCTCTTGCCCATCAATCTATGCATAACATGCTAGAATATGCAAAACTTCCACTAGACAGAGATGTAAAGTTAATTAAGAAATGAGAAGGAACTATAGGCAGCAGATGTACATAGACGCATCTCATGTGTAACGTGTGCGACAGGAATTGCAGCATAGTGACATCTCCTTTTCTAGTCATGTACAGAACATTGCTGCCAGTTACGTGAGGAACATAGGCACTCTGTGAAAAACTTAGTGTGGGATTGTCATTTAGTAGCTCGTCCCCACTGACCCAAACAGTCTAACACTACAGGGATTCCTGCAGTCTCCTAGGAAAACCACCAAAACTCCATTTCAGAGAATTAGTCACAGGGAGAAAAAGTTCTTCCTCCATATGGGACAGAATACTTATCCATGACCTCCCTTCAGATTGGTATTGACTTATTGATGGAGCTGTATCTGGTTTGTCTATTTCTGCTTCATTGTTAGTAGCCACAGGTACAGCGGATATGTTGCATCCTCCATCAGATGGACATGTTGTTTGCTGCCACTTTGGAATGTGTGTTGGAGGGCACAATTATACCAGATCTTAGTATCATGTGTGCTGTCTGGATGCTGCTCACAAATATTCATTACACAGCTATAATGTTTAACCATCACCTTCACATTCATGATGTGGTATCCATACCTCTTGAAGCAGGCTGTAGCATCACTTGTGTTAATGTGCTTGTATGGCTATATGCATGCAATCAACAGCATAGTGATGCTGGAGGTAGCTGCAATGTAGTAGAAACTTAGCATTAGAGGTGTTCTCTCAGACACTTTTATGGGCATGGGGATATATTTATTTTCACTGGGCAAATGCTTCATGATTCTGCTTATGGACACATGATATGCCCATCATGTTCCCAACAGGCTGATGAAAGGTGCCTAAGGCTAGAATACTGACTATTATTAATGTCTTGGTTTCAGTGTTTTTACAATGGTCTTGTGCGGTATGTTAGGCAATATCATGATGCATGTCTAAAAGTATCCCAAGTGTTCGTGCATCCATCTGGTTATGGCCCTCTTCCTCATAGATGGTGAAAGAGGTATATTGCAGCAAAACATAATACTGATGCTCTGTATGGAGCCAAGTGCCGGCATTGGCAGAGCGTCTAATGCTCATCATACCCATGATTATAAAGGGTATCAAATTCATGTTAGTAAGGCATCTTCTTTTAATGCCAGCATTGCTTGTATTTTTAACAGTTGGATCCATGGGACCCAGTACTTCTGAATCATGCATTATGCCAGTTGCATGTGACAGAACTGTATCACAGTTATTTCCGTGATGGCAGGGCAGTAAATTTTATTCCTGTGGTCCACCTTTCAGACCCGATTACTTATGCCGACACCAGTGCCACAGAATTTTCTGAGCACCAGTGATACTCTTTGTGAATCATGTTTATAAATCCCACCTTAGGTTAACACTATGATGAGAAATAATTTCACAAAAGTGTATAAAGTGCTCAAAGTAAATTTCAAATGAAACAAATGTATATGGTGACTATTGTACCATAGTGGAGGACAATGCTATGTCCTTCACTGCGCTGCAGTCATCACGGGCCTTAGGATTAGGGCACGGGTCATGGTAAATGGATAGCCCTATGGGCTATCCCCTTACTATGACTCATGCCTTAAACCTAAGGTCTGAGAGTACTGCACGGAAGTTCAGTATAACACCCGTTCATTGTACTGAACTTTGCGTAAGTGCACTTTCGATTAAGTGCACTTTCACTGCAGTGAGCATATATATACATACATATATATATATATATATATATATATATATATATATATATATATATATATATATATATATATGTGTGTGTGTGTGTGTGTGTGTGTGTGTGTGCATAATTTTAAATGTTTGCTGGTCTGGGACACTTACCTGAGACACATCACATTCAGACAGATCCTACCATATTTCTCACCATCCATGCATGCTGCAAGGAAAGTTCCAGTAGTATTAAAGGATAAACATGTGAGGGAACTCCATAGAATAGACAACAGGGGTATGATCGTGAAAGAGGCTATACCAAATAAGTGAATACTGTGGTTAAAATTAATAAGATTTTATGCATCTACAGATCCACAGGACTTAAATAAAGCCACAACCAGGAAACATTATTCACTTCACACTATAGAAATATCTGTTACTGGCAAATCACAGATAAAATATTTTCTGTTGCAGATGCTAATAAAGGTCTTTGGCAAATAAGGCTAGGCAAAGAAACTACAAAATTGTTTACAATGAGAGCACATAGTCAGACTAATGGTACTTTCATCATGTGCTTAGCATAAACTCCAAGCCTCCTAATATTAAATATTAGATTGCTGAACATTACTGGTAACAAAGTATTGTCTTACCCTAGAAATTAGAGGCCCACAGAGTTAAATTATTTAAATTTTGGTGAAGTGAGGGGGTACAAAAAAGGCTTATCCCTTGCAAAAATTTTGTTTTCTGTTTTTTTTTCTTCTAATTGGCAAACATACCATTTCCATTACAAATGAGAGCACTGTTTTTGTGCTTGCTGTATTCTCAAGAATTTATGTATACTTAATATACTTCTTAGGATGTATAGCTTTCTTAAATTACCATTTAGCACTTTATCAGAACCAGAAATGTATCAGGGAGCTGCAGCACATATAACTGAAGGACTTCTTGATGGCATTGAAAACACTGATGTTGTATTCTAGGACACAGCTACAGATGAGTGTGGCAGGAGATTAATTCAGTTATTGAACACAGAAAGAGAAAATATAACTTCAAACTGAATAAAAGTAAATGCACAATCAACATTACTGAGTCCATATAAATCCACTTGTGTTTTCAACTTTAGATTCCCTGAAACCAGAAGATAAGAAGATTCAGAGCTGTTGTGTAGTTCGACCAACTAAAAGAATAACATGCATTTACATGTGTTGGCACTTGTATCATCTTTCATCCTTTGGTAGTGTGACATTGGTGTGTCATTGAGGAACCTGTTGGAGTAAGATAAAATATGGTACTGGAATGTAGAACCACAAAACAGCTTTGAATGTCTTAATTCACTTGTCACTAAAATTTCTACATGAAATATTTTCAAGCAAATAATGTTGTCTATACGTGCTTATGGTAGTAAGATTGCTATAGCTGCTGTGATTTAAAAAAAAGATACCATGTGCTATTACAGGTGCAGGACATTAATTTGCTCCTAGAACAGGTATCTTCATATTAAAATAAACTGCTTGTGATTATTTTTTATGGTTGTGTAAACATTCACTCACATATTTATGGAAAAGTTTCAATCTGAGAGTGACCATAAGTCATTACAAATTATTTTCAAGACCAGACCCTAGGATTCATTAATGTCTACAATACATGTACACTGTTCTGAGTGAACAGACAACACTCACTAACTCACACCTTCTTCCTCCTAATTTTAGTTTTCCTACTACTTTTCTTCCAGCCTTAAATATCAAAGGGGATTCATAAAGGTTACCACAAAGTATAAACCACATATACACTAACTTTAATCTTTCTGCATGATTAGAATGCACAAAAAATGTGGTAGGGATGTTCTTGAATACAGATCATGTATACTTAGTGTAGAGTCATTGAATTTGCCCCATTGACTATATCTCCTCCAGGATTCCACAGAATGATGTTAAGTTTGCAAAAACATTATTTGCATGCTGTGCACAAGCTAGGAGCTCAAATGCACATAGCAGATACATGAAAGTCATTCAAATTTCTAGGAGCAAATTGAGGGCTTCTTCAGAGAGGAACTAAAGTTAACTGGGTTATGGCTAATATGTTCACAGGTAAGCACTATGCAGTCAGTTTCAGACCATTAAATGTCTATCTAACCGTATTCAAATGTTCCCTCTAGCCTGAAAGAGGACTACATAAGGAAGACTGGGGAGAATTTGGGGCTGCCCATCCAATTATTAGGTTTGCCATGAAGGTGACAAAGGTGCTACACTGCTTGCCATGTAGAGAAGGTTTGTTAGAGAGGTAGGGAATACACAGAGATAGGAATCCATCATGCCAATATTTCTTATTTATCTTCTGATGCAAGTTCAGTTTCTTTAATTGATTATTTTATGACCCATTTGTTGTGTGATTAAATAGGAGGTCAAAGACAGTATGATCTTCCATGGCTTGAAAGGTTAGACACAGATTTCCATGGATGAGTCTATAAGATACTAAGGTAAAGAGAGAAGTCTGCCAGTCTGTCCTGATAATTCAGATTTTCTTTTTTTTTTTTTTTTTTGCTCAATTACCCATGACAGAAAAGAAGTTTGGAGAATTTCAAAGATACACTAAGGATGATCCAGAGATTAGGATGTTAAATTAAGTTTTTTATAAAGACTGGATAGGCCATAAATGTTCAGTTCCTAGTAAAATTCAACCTTATTTTTCATTCATAGATATTTTTTTTTTTGCTTTGTTTGGTGAGGAATTCTATCTACAGAGGGTTAGAGTAGCTATAGGCATGGCCTGTGCTAATAGCTATGCCAACCTTGTGTTGGCGCAATAGGAATTGAGTTGTGTTCTGAAAGACAATATTTTTGCATCGCATGTTACTTACTACAAACACTATGTTAATGACATTTTTTTTATTATGGGAGGGTGCACAAGCTTTGCTTGATCACTTTACTGAGTTTCTTCATAAGACTACCTCTTATTTGAAGTTTAATGTTAAGAGTTTGTTTGATTAGATATATTTTCTTGACATTAAAGTGTATAGGGATTTGTGAGGTTGCTTTAAGACTGAACTGTATAAGAAACTACGTAAGAAGAATTCAATCTTGCATAAAAATGTATGCACCCTTGACATTTTTCTAGAACTGTATTACGGGGCAGTTTCTTACAGTCAGGAGACTACATAATGATGATGCCTCATTTAATAAGGCCATAGAGGATTTAAAATAAGATTTTTTATTTTGTTTAGGGGGGTATCAGGCATCAGAGATTGATGCCTGTGTAGCTAAGGTTAAAGCAGAAAAGGCAGATACTGCTGGATCGCACTTTTTGGACACTCCTCCAATGGGAGATGACATGGTATCTGGAGGTCACAATAAGTGAATTAAGATTTGCACTCACATACTCTAGTGATGTCAGTTATGTATGTGATATTGTCAAAAAGAATTGGGGCATACTACTTACTAACACAGAGTTGAGAGAAAAACTTGGTGATACACCAGGCTTCTCATTTTTTAACAACTATTCACTTAAGAGGCTGTTATGCTATAAAAATAATGACAGAAGAAGTAATTTGTTATTTTCCCAACATAACAGTACTTTTCCTTGTAAAAGATGTAAAGCTTGTAGATATGTATACTCCAGTTTCTACTTTCAGCATCCAATCTCACGTCACTCTATAGAATTTTCATTCTATGCAGATTGTGCGACAAAGAACATAATTTATTATGGTTTTTGTGAAATTTGTTATGCCTTTTATATAGACAAAACTAATAGGTGTTTAAAGGATAGGATCCTTGAACACATGAATGATATGAAAAATTCCAAACTTAGTATGCTTTAGCACAACATGTGAAAGACTTCCGTCCTGATCATGTTTTTACGTTCTTTGTCATGGAATTGATGTGTGACAGTGCTAGAGGTGGGGATATTAAGAATAAAATTGAGTTAAAGAACAAGGTTGGGCATTAGAATTGAGGGCTGACAGGTTCCCAGGAATTAATGGGCATGTCTCTTTAAAACCTGCACTGAATGCTCTGCCACTCCCCCACTGATATACAATATGAGTTAGTGTCTACGAGTTTTAGTTTCTGCTTAGGAATGAATGGCAGGACTGTTGAGTAATTGCTATATGATCGCATTTTAAGTTTATAGAAATTGTCGTTGCACATTCTATGTGTTCTCTGTTGTTATTTGGATGTTTTTGAAACAGGACAATGTTTCAGATAAGTGATATAATTAGAATACATATCAATGATAATTAAAATATTCCAAACATAAAAAGGAAAGTTATGTATTAGAATTTTAAGATTTTAGGGTATTTAGATTTCATGTGTTTAGTATACAGCAAAGTTCCGATTGTAGAGTTTTGTATTTAATAATGGTAACTGTGACTTATTTTATGACATCTCTGATTGGTTAATCCCCTTTTTTAAATGGTTTAGTGGCATCTGCTATTGCATGGCCTGATGAAGTGGTTGTGAAACCGTGAAAGCACTCAAAAGTTATTTTTATTATTGCTTTACAGTGAAGTTTTATTGTTATATTATTTTTATATTCATTAAAGTGTGCTTGCTTAGCCATGGTGGTCACTGTACTTTGCTTTTCCCATTTAGTCTGCTTTTGTTGACACTTTAACCCTTACTCAACAGTCAGCATTTTGAACATAACATATAGGATTAACCTATGAGCTTTCTAATTGAAGTTCTCAGTAAGCTATAAGTAAGTGTCCCACATTTTCCCCATTTGTTCTACTCTATAGAGACAGAAGGTTGAAAAATATACAGAGTAAACTGGCACCTCACCTGTATGCCCTGTTCAATCATAGCCTCACCTCAGGCTTTGTCCCTACCAAATTGGGCACTGCTACAGTCATCCCTCTCCACAAAGGAGGAGTGACTACAGACCCTATGAACTATCGCCCCATTAGCCTGACGAGTCTGCTATGCAAAGCTATGGAACACATCATCATGGACCTAATAAACAAGGATATAGGGAATCTCCATACTCTGGATCCTACACAGTTTGGTTTTGTGAAGAGTAGATCATGCCTGCTCAACTTGGTCGACTTCTTTGTGTCAGTCACCAGAGCTGTGGGTGAAGGCAAGGTGGTTCATACAGCCTACTTTGATCTGGCCAAGGCCTTTGATACCATTACCCACTCAGGGATTATAGAAAAATTCACTAAGCTAGGCATCAACGCCTATATCACTAGGTGGGTTGCAAACTGGCTCACAGATAGAACTCACAGTGTGAAAGTAGCTGACTCCAAGTCGGACTGCAGAGCAGTTACAAGTGGAGTCCCACAGGGTTCAGTCCTGGGTCCTCTCCTGTTTGGTATCTACTTCTCAGACATCCAGGTCAGCACGAAGGGACTCTGGTTGACAAAGTTCCCACAGGCAATAGCAAGTTGGGAGCTATTATTAACTCCCCAAGTGATACTGACATCCTACAGAAAGGCCTCACTGAGACCAATGACTGGTGTCAGAACCATGGCCTTAAGCTCAATGCCAAAAAATGTGTCTTCATCCCTCTTGGGAAAAACCCAGTTCCCTTGAATTACCACATTGATGGTAGTCCACTGAACCCAGAAGGCATTATAAGAGATCTGGGAACACAGGTTGACAGCAACTTCTCTTTTGACCACCATGTTGCCACTGTGGTGAGAAAGTCCTTCTCTGTGGCACATCTCATTACTAAGTGTTTTGCATCCAGGAAGAAAGAGGTCATTGTCTCTCTCTACTCTTCCCTCATTAGGCCAATCATCGAGTACAATGCCTCATTTGGCATGTACCTCACTAGACACCTGCAACAACTGAAGAGGCCATAAAAGTACCTCACAAAGAGGATCCTAGGCCTTAAACAGTTATCCTATATGGACAGACTCAGAAAACTCCAACTATTCTCCATCTTACCTACTTAGAGGCAATCTCTGCTTGACTTGCAAAGCGATGTCTGACCCAGCTCTGTTAGAAATGCTACATTTAAAGAAATCCCAGTCCCTCCACACCACACTCTCCAGAGACCTCAACCTCATTACCACAATCAATAAAACATGCTGGAGAGACAGGTTCATAACCCAGAGACTGTCCATGCTCTGGAACAGACTTCCCATACATGTCAAGCAGAGCACCTCACTGGCCCTCTTCAAGAGAAATCTTGATGAGTGGATGGGAAATACAAAATTCACCCTGGGGATAACTCCAGTGGCTTTATTCGACAGAGGCACTGGGAACTAAGGTCGGGTGGCACAATGCCAGGGTAATCCTATGGGCAAGGCTTGTAAAGTCACCAGGGCCATAGTACACACCTATGAACCTATGAACCTATAAACAAGCAAACTCAGAGGGCTAATTCGAGGTAAAAATAGCCTCTCAGCAAAGACAATCACAAGGCTTTCTTTAGCTATGTCCATAACCTCAAAGGCTGTATACAACAATGTGCAGAACTAACTGTAAATGAAGCCACCTATACTGAGCCAGCAGTTATAGCAAATCTAATAGCCAATAAATTCAGCTCAAATTTTACCCCCCCCAGACATCCTTCAGAAAAATACTGTCAAACATAACTCTCCCAGTTATCACTAAGGAACAGATCCTCAAAGCACTCTCCAAGGTCAAGAACACCACATCAATGTGCCCCAGCAATATCCTAAAATGCCTATTAAATAGCATGAAAGCCAACCTATCTGGATCACTAGGATAATTATTTAACAATAGCCTCTAGAGAAGCATCATGCTAAGAGAATGGAGGAACTGCACATGGGGAGGCCATCTATGGGCCCTGGTAACTGCAGACCCATAAGTCTGGCTGATCGCATATATGATGCTGTGGAAAGAATGATCATGGGATGATTAACAAGGACAAAGGAAACCTTCAGACACTGCATACAACCTAGTTTGGTTTTGTCAAGGGCAGGTCATACCTACTCAACCTGTGGCCCTCTTCAAGAAAGTATAGCAATCGATGGAGGGAAAATGGTGCAGTCTGCCTACAATGAGATGGCCAAGGTATATGACAGAATACAACATCTGGGCATGGTAAACAAACTCATGAAATAAGTATAAACCCCTTTGTTACCTGCTGGATAACCAGCTGGATCACAGACATAACCCAATAAGTTAGGACAGAGAAATCCATCTCTGCAAAGAGGCCAGACAGTAGCAGAGTCTCTTAGGGCTCTGTGTTCAGTCCGCTCTTTTTTGGCATCTACTTCTCTGAAGTCAAGGCCAACATCAAGGGACTTTTGACTGACCAAGTGTGCAGACAATTGCAAACTAGGTGCAGTCATAGAACCCCCCCCCCAAAAAAAAAAAATATACATTAATATCCTCCAAAAAGGGCTGAAACAAAATAATTACTGGTGCCAGAATGATATGTCTATAACCCAGTGTTAAGAAATGCATAATAGTATCCTTTGTGAAGTCACCTATCCCTGCAAACTACCATATTAATAACACACCTGTAACAGTAGACCCAATAGTCAGAAATCTGGGGAGAATGCATGTAAGCAGTAACCTGGCCTTCAAAACTCATGTGTCTACGATAGTAAGGAAATCATTCTATACTGCGCAACTTATAAGATTGTCTTAGTCCAAGGAAGTCACTATTTCACAATACTTCGCCCTCATTAGGCCAGTCATCGAGTACAATGCCCCCTTTGGTATGTACCTGATAAGGCACATACAACAACTGGAACATCCACAGAAATTCCTCACAAAAAGAATACAGGGTATACAACATGTCCTATGCATACTGACTCACATTCCTATCTCTGTACTCAGTCTCTTCCAGACTGTTGAGAGGTGATCTTTTCCGGGCCTACTAGGCATCCTCAGATCCTGCTCTGATGGGCTTATTGCATATCTGCAAAACAAATAACACCAGAATTACCCAATCTAGTGATGTAAACCTTGTCTGTAGCTTAAACAGAATATGTTGGAGAGGCAGATATGTGTCTCAATGACTACCCCTTCTCTGGAACAGGTTTCCCATTCATGTAAAGCAGAGTTCTTCTCTAATCCAGTTCAAGTTTAACTTAGACCAGTGGATGGGGAATTGGAAATTCACCACAGGTTAAGCACCTACGTCTCTAATGGACAGAGGCAGCCTGTAAATGATTGATCCCTCCCAGCCCTAGCCAACATATACCATTTAAAATAACCTTATGATACCAAAACTTGTTAGATATGTTTGGGGTGCATGGCTAGGCTTATAAAGACCCCTGTGGTCATTGCCCTAATGAACCTAATGTTCTAAGTTCGAAGCACAGCTTAGTTATGACTTCTCATGAGCATATGCACAAAGTGGTTTTAGGCTTTGCTTGATAAGTGGTACATAGAAGGGACAAGAATATTGGTTTTCATTGAGAATAAGAAAACAAGGGAATTAAAGCAGGTGGTACTTGCAAAATAGTTGTTACATTAGCAATTAGTTCTAATTATAGCTTTGCTGTAACTGTGGTACAAAGTACTAGAAAATGAATCATGCTATAAGGATGCATTCATAACATTCATTTAAAGCTCTTGTTTGTTTTCCTACATTTTTTTTTCTACACAGTTCGGGTCTTTTAGACATTTACCTCTTAAACAATGTCAGTTACAGTTCATAACGTGAAAGCTTGCTGCAATATGATAGCATAAAATGTGTAGTTTTTTTGTGTTTGCATCCTTGCTGTATCAATGGTCTAGTCTGCTTTTATAATAAAATGTGAGGATTGTAAAAACACATTTACTTATAGTCTAAAATTCTTCAATTCCAGAAGTCCAAAAAAGCTTATTAACCTAATGGTGCATGGAACCAGGGCAGTGCTTTCTCACAGCCTTGACATGCTGTAGCTGTAAACAGAACACATTTGCAAATAATGATATTATAAACAATACTGCTGAATTAATTTACTGCATATTAATGAAGTATGTTTGATACCTGCAGACATCTTTCTAAAGTATAGCAGTCCACAGCTTCATATTAGGTTAACATAATTTTATGCAGGACAAGATCGCAATAAATCATGCTACAGAATAATAAACTGAATAATAAAACCACTATCGGTCTATTCCTCAGTTGTGTAGAAAGGGCAAGGTGAAATGGGCAATTGTTTTATAGGGGGCACAATTCACAGTAAATAAATTAAAAAATATATTTTTTTATAAATATCATTTTTTATTTTCCATTAAGTGAAAGAGGAGAAATGGCAACAATGTTCTACATAGCCATTCAAGTGACTCAAGCATACTTCCTACCCTCTTTCCATGTCATCTTCCATGGGCACCAGATCATACCTACATTTTAAGCATGAGATGAGCCTCCAGCACCACCCCAAAGACAAGATATTTCCAATAACAACCCCCCTACAGATATTAACCTCTATGTCTATACTCAGCTAATCTCCAACATTACTAGACCCAACATCAAGGAAAACAAAGGCTGAATATTGGATTGGATCTTGATTTCTGACCCAGAAATAATTACCACCTCGGGGACTCTCCCAAATAGCATTACTGATCACCCTCCAGCATTCATAATACATAAGCCTATCTCCATACCAAATGTACACCAATATAGATACACCAGAGATCTATCCCATTTCTCCCCAAACACCTTCAATGACATCCTACAGAACACTAACTGGAGCCCACTAAAATTTCTCCAATTCAACAAAGCTGTAGAATTGTTCAATTCTACATTTCTTAGGATCCTAAATAACCTTTCCCCACTCCGGTTAAAAAGGATCAAGGCAAAACATGCTATTTGGCTTACAAAGTCCACAAAGCAAGTTGTGTCTTCAAGGTACAAAGCCTGGAAAGCCTGCCAAAAAACAAATCACTATCCAACCTCACTCTTTATAAACAACTCCGCAATCAGGCTAAATGCCTAGTCACCAAAAACAAAAAAGAATACTTCCAGGCTATCCAAGACCAACATAGACTAAAGCCCAAAAACTTCTAGGGAGCAATCAACTCCCTTCTCCACCCTGTAACTAACAACCCATGTCCAAACCCAGAAAAAACACCCTCTGAGATAGCCCCCCTGTTTAACGCATATTTCATTGACACCATCAAAAAACTTATTACCACCTTCCCACCTATAATAACTGACCCACCAGGAACTTGACCTGTAAATTCCTCTTTTAATCCTCTACCTGCTTTTGCTCTAACACCCATACCCACCTCCACCATCAAAACATTTCTTCACTAACTTAAACCTTGCACCAAAGCCCCTGATAACTTACCAGCAGAATACTTACAACTCTCAGCCTCCTCCATTGCATATCCTATCAGCATCCTCCTTAACAGGTCAATTCAGGAATCCTACATACATGATATCTGGAAAAAAGCATTTATCCTTCCACTTCATAAAGGCAGCAACAACTCTGACATCTCAAACTTCCATCCTATTGCCATCCTCTCCCCCAATCTCCAGAATACTTCAGAAATCTATTCACACTCAACTCCTCAGTCACCTAACCCAACACCAAATCCTCTCCCCCACTCAACATGGCTTTAGGCCTGGACATAGTACTAACACTGCCCTCATTTCCTTCCTTGACACAGTAAATAGAGCTCAAGATGCTGGTTCCTTAGTCTCAGCACTCTTCCTGGATTTATCAAAGCTTTCGATACTATTTTCCACTCTCTCCTGCTTACTAAAGTCCCTAACCTCGGACTATCTCCCCCTACCCTACAATGGTTTAAAAACTATCTCAGTAACAGGCAGCAGTCTACTAAATGGCAACACTCTTCCTCTCCTTTCATAACTACAAATACCCCAAGGCTCAATACTGAGACCCCTCTTAGTCAGCATATCTGTCAGCAACTTTCATTCCTCTCTCACCCATAGTACCGTTATCCAATATGCAGATGACTCAGCTATTATCTGCTCTGCAAAATCTGCCCCTACACTTCAGCATCTCACCCAAGAAGCATTTAGTTCCACCAAAACCTGGATGTCCCAAAACCATCTTTCTCTCAACCCCAATAAAACAAAACGTTTAATATTTACACCCACAAAATCCAACACTGTTGACAAGTCACTATTCTCCATTCATTCCCAAAATAACACCATCATTGAAGTCATCCCCCTTACCAAATTTCTAGGTGTCACCATTGATGACAAATTAACTTTTGACCTTCACATCTATAGCAACATCAATAAACAACATCAAAAACAAGGTGGCGTGCATAGGCACAACTATTTTCTTAGCCTCTCCGCAAAAAAAAGATGTGGCCTCATCCTTCCTGCTTCAAACACTTCTATATGACCCTCCCATCCTCACCAATCTATAGTCCTCCTTGAGAACAAAACTAGACTCTTGCTACAACAAAATTGCTAAATTTGCTACAAACGCAAAATGTTCTACCCATCACTGTTCCTCTCTGCATCAACTAAATTGGCTAGAATCCCCTCGCTATCTCACTTTTCTACAATTATCTACAGCCCACATGCTCATCTGCAACCCAGAAACCTGCCCTTCCCTCTCCTCCATACTGGCCATCTACCAACCTAACCGACACCTCAGGACAGAAAACAAAATGTTACTATCCATAGAGAAACCTAAGCTCACAGCCGGTCAAATGTTGTATTCCTATACTATCTCTAAAGCATGGGATAATCTCCCCCTGTCACTCAGAACTATCAGCAATCCTGTTTCCTTTAAAAAAATCCCTCAAACTCCATCTCTCCTGGCATTGGTTATGCTCCTGTACCCCAACACACAACCCCGACTCCTGATTTCTCTCGCCAGTGTTATACCTCTCACTATCACTTCCTTCCCTTCACTCTGCCTACTTACTGCTTCCCTGCCACTTTAGACTGTCCTTTCCCTCCCTAGCCCTTCTATCTCCTACTATTCCTACACTGCACTCAACTACCCATGGCTATTAGCCTTGCAGATATATTACACCCATGCATTATTTGAATGCACACTGTGAACCTTGAAAATATGCCATGTACTACTCCTATTTCTCCACGATTGTAATTTTTTTCACTATTTTTTTTATTAGTTTTTATTCAGTGTAATAGTACTACTTGATGTCCTCTATTATGCAAATCAATACTTTCATTGTATGTAATTTTGTGAACGTTTCTATGATGTGTATTAATATGTATCTTTATATGTCATCTTGTGGAGCTTTTCTCCCATGCCTCCACTGAAAATGGGCTCATTCCAGGCCCAGTGGACTTTCCTGCTTATCAAATGCAATGAATAAATAAATAAATGCATCTGTAACTCAAATATCTGTCATTATTTAGTGAATTTAGTTCAATCAAAAAAGGTGAACAGATTTTTATTCAGAATAAACAGAATACAGCAACAGGATATTGCTCTTATAAACTTTGAAACTTGCTAGAATAATATGTTTTTCGTTAGCATGCAGTTTCTGAAGGGCAGGAAGTCTGATACTCAAATGTCTGTCATTATTAGTGACTTGAAATTTGTTGGGATCAGCTTAGGAAAAAGTTTAAAATGTTGCTGTTATAATTTATAAACTTAAAAAGTTGCTAGAATGATGTGTTTTGCAATATGTAATGTCTGTCATTATTTAATGGCTTCAAGTTAGAGGGGATCACATGAGTGACAAAGTACAGAATATGGCTTGTTGTTATTATAAACACATAAAGTTGCTAGAATAATATAGTTTTCAGAACTACGTGCTTTATGAAGGCTGAAGCCTGAAACCCAAATGGTGAACAGGTTCTGTGACATTATTTGACAAGTAAAAGGTAGTATGGGGATCAGATCAGGGATAATATTTAAAGTATTGCTGTTATTTATAAACATAGAAAGTTGCTAGAATAATATGGAAGGATATAAATTCTGAAACTTAAATGCCTCAGTTAGTCACTTCAAACTTGAGGGGATCACATTAGGGACAACGTTAAAATATTGGTTGCATTTATAAACATATAAATTTGCTAGAATAATATGTTTTGCATTTGCCTAAGGGTGAAGTCTGATGCCTAAAACCCAAATGTCTATAATTATTTAGTGACAACTTCAAGTTGGTGGTGCTGGGGTATCAGATCAGTGACAACATCAAGTTGGTGGTACTGGGGTATCAGGGACAAAGTTTAAAATATTGCTGTTATAAGTAAGCAAAGTTACTAGAATAATGTGTTTTGCAATTAAGTCAAACACAATGGTATGTAATTTAGGTCAAAGTTTAAAATACTGGCTGCTGTTATAAACATAAAAAAGTTACTAAATAATATGTTTTGATTTTTTGCCTTGTTTTTGTTTTCTTTTTTTTTTTCTTTTTGCTCTTCAAGTCTGGGGGGTTGAAAAATGAGGGTCTCACCCTGGGCTCCAAATGGCCTACCCATTCCTCAAGTCTTCCTGATTTACACTACTCAATAAAACTTTCAAAACATGAACTAAAAATACACAGAAATGTTATTCAAGTTACCCCACTGAATTCATATAAATTCAGAATGCAAATAAACTGATTCCAGAAAAGACAAAAAAGTTAGACTAACATCAACCCCCTTGACCAAAGCAGTTTGGGATGTCACTGTTCTACTGTACGTTAAAGACTGTATCAACAAAAAAAAACATTATTCTATGTATATCTGACAGACTCTGTAATATTGCAAGATTTACAGCTTTATAAACGAAACTTCGACAAACTGTTGAAACCAAAAAAACAGCAAAGCAAGCGGAAGCTAAAAACATAAAAAATTAAATGTGAGCGCTTTCGGAAACGCCAATACGTTTCCTTCTTCAGACAAACAGTCACACAAGTTTAGGGCGTAAATATGTAACACACTAACTAGCCAATTAAACAATTAATGCTTCTCACGCCTCAATTAGTACAAACAAGTTCCCAAACTAAGAACTTGTGCAAATGTTAAACAACAAAAATTATTTTCCCAAAAGTCGATGTTTTTAAACAAGATAAATGACACTTAATAGTCAGCTCCACATTTTTTCTAAGTTAGAAAACAAACCATTAGGGTTAAATCAACATCATTCTTTTCATAGGGTATTGAAACACTCTTTTCTAAAAAATTATAATTATACAAATAAAAATAAAACAATAAAAATAAAAATAAAACTGAATATAAATATAAATATAAAACCCATATTGCATGTTGTTTGATAGTGGCCACCAACAGGAAATAATATAAAGAGGTTCCTTAATAATAAAGGAGCTCATCTCTTCAGTGCTGCTAATTTAAAAAAACATTTAATAGATACTGTTTCGTTGAGATCTGGAGGCAAATAGGCTACTGTTCTAATTTGCCATAATAATTCCTCTATCTCGAGTTTAATTTGCCATGGTCCCCCTTTAACGTCAAGCTGTACTTGGTTCAATACATTAAACCTAAAGCTGTGATCAGGAAATTCTTCTATATCCCTAGCTAAGGCATTATTCGTGTCTTTCCTTCTAATGGCATATTGATGTTCGTAAATCCTTTGCATAAACTTTCTTTCCGTCTTTCCAATATAGAAAGAGGGACAGTTCAGGCAACATGCAGAGTAGACTACCCCTTTAGAATCGCAAGAAAATCTACCTTGGACCTTATACCATTTGTCACGTATCTTGAATTGATATGTAGTGTTAATAAATCTACACTGGTGACATTACCCCACACTTTGTCATACCCATATGTTTATTTACTAAAGGCTTCCTGGAATATTCCAGAAGTGACTTCAAATTATGGCCACGTCTGAAAACTACCCTAGGTATGTCACCTAAAATGTTGTTCAACCTACTATCCTCCATTATAAGAGCCCAATTTTTATCTAGGATGTTTCTTATTAATACATGGTCAAGATTGTATGTGCAAAGAAAACTGGTGGTAAACCCATGGGACTCTGTTTGTAGAAGGGTTCCCTGATTAGCTTCTAAGTTATTTTCAACAGTTGTCTTAGCTAGTAATAAAGGTTGAAAATACCCTATTTGTCTTTTGGTAATAACCTCTGCAGAAATGCTAGAAATTAGTGACAGGGGATATCCTCTGTTAGCAAACATACTCTCCAGGAGTTGACATTCACTTAAAAAGTCCATCTCCTCTGAAACCATTCTGTCAGCCCTAACTAACTGTCCCTTGACTACCGCTCTTTTCTGGTGGTAGGGATGAGAGCTAGAAAAATGGAGGAATGAATTTGAGTAAGTAGGCTTCCTATATATAGTAGTTCTGAACCTACTATTGTAATAGTCTTTATGAATGCAAATGTCCAGAAAGTTAGTAAAATCTGGATGTAAAACATAAGTAAAGTCTAGGAAATCGGTTAGGGTAGTTATTGTAGCCATAAATTCTGGTACCAGACTAGAAGGGCCTTTCCAAATTAAAAACATGTCGTCTTGGTACCGAGTGTACCAAGCGACATAGTTTTTAAACAAAGGGTTAGGAAACAACAAGGTAGTTTCCCAATGCACCATAACGCAATTAGCGAAACTTCCGCCGCAGGGGGACCCCATGGCAACCCCTGATTTTTGAAGGAAAATGTTTCCTTCAAACCACATAAAGTTGTTAGAAAGAACAATGTCCAACAGAGTTTCAATAACATATATTACGCTTTCCTGTACATTCCTAGAACTTAAAAAACCCTAATCCATTCTAACCCTAGGGTTTGTGGAATGACCGTGTATAGGTCTCGAACATCAATTGTTAAAAATTGATGTTCCTGATGGAATGGGATATCCCCGAGTTCTTTAAGGAAACTCCAAGAGTCCCTACATATTTGGTGCTCCTTCTCAATTAATGGCTTCAAGATGGCGTCAACATATTTAGCACAACTATATGTAATCGACCCTCTCCCGTCGACAATAGGTCTAAACGGGGGGTCCCTAATCCTTTTATGAATTTTTGGTATGCCAAAAAGTGACGGCAATCTGGCACCAGGCATTGTTAAAAAATTATGTACTTCGATGTCTATAGAACTCTCAAGAAACAGGTCATCCAATATGCCTCTGATTTTTTTGTACGCCATATTAACCTCATTGATACTAACAGGTTGATAGACTGCAGTGTCCAACTGTTTCATCATATTGTTAATGTAGGTGTCATGGTGCATAAAGACCAACCCTCCACCTTTATCCGGTTTCATAGCCCTTATTTTACAATCTTTCAAAAGCTTAATAAAGTCCAATTCGCTTTGGTTGATGTTATAACCCCTCCTTTGGTTGTTAAACCTAAATGTGTTAGCAGATCTAAAATCTAATTCACACATTTTTTCAAAAGCAAGTATGTTTGGATGGAGGGGAGGGTTAAAAAGGCTAGAAACTCTTAGTGTGTTATTAACAGTAGAACCTGGCCCTAATAGGGCATTGAGGTTAATCTTCCTAATGAATAATTTAAGGTCAACTATAGTGTTAACCAAATTCATGTGGGAATCTGGAACAAAAGTTAACCCTAATGCAAAAAAATCAATGATTTCTTGTGGGATAATTAAGTCAGTATAATTATAGACACAAAAATCATCCCCAGAGTTAGAACATATTTGTGGGCTTAGAGTTTCAATGTGCACTAGTTCCTTCTTTGATTTTTCCTGTCCCTCGTACCCGTACGTTTCTGTTTCGAGGCAGTCCTTAGTTGATTCATCTGGTTTGGCTGGAGAGCCTGAAAACCCTGTTGGAAGTTATTATGTGGTGAGTTAGTATTATTGCCATTGTCTCTTTGATGAGTCGCCCCTTTAGCAATATTGGAACCATCCCTGTTATTGTTATTCCTAATACGGTCACTTCTACGGGGTTCAATTTCAGGTCCCGAGAAAGTGTTAGCATTAAGGGGTGTGTTGGAATTGTCTCCTTCAGTGTTGTCACCAGTATCACGAACAACACCAGTAAAAACTAGAGGGGGTGGAGGGTATGCTTTCCGGATCTTGTACTGTTGGACATCCCTCGCGATCTTTTTCTTTTTAGCGTTAGTTAACTTTAACATAGTAGCTTCAATGCTATTGAAAATTCTCAAATAGTCATACTTATAGTAGGGGAAGTCAATGTTAGACTTGATCGACTATTCTAATATTTCAAGATGAGCTTTTAAGGCAATTACGTCAACTTTATAATTGTTGGTTAAGCTTTTGATGAATTCAAATCCTTGTCTGTTGAACAAGTCTAACAATTCATGATGGAAGTCGGACCCTTCACCTAGTCCGACAGGGTACCTCCATTGCCTAAGCCCTTTAGGTACAATTTGTTTTTTAAAGCATTCATCGAGATAAGATATTTCCAGCTGTAGTTTTCTACAGCGAAAGAGCTTTTGGTCAAACTCATTAATGTATGTACTAATGTTACTCACCGATGATGTTGTAGAAGGTGTAGGATCTGATGACCAACTATCTTCGAAAAAATTCTCATTAGTTAAAAAATTCCCAATAGTTGGAGCAGTTTCATATGCAGTAATGTTGTTATCACCATTAGTAGTTCGAATCTGATACCTCTGACCCTCTCCACCCCGCTCAGCTGTAAGTAACCTCGGTGGAGTATTATTTCCTGATGCATTATGCATACCAAGCCCGTTGTGGCCACTAACAGGCATATGGTTATTTGGAGCTGGCAATTGTTGTGCATCCGTACTCGTTAAGCGAGATACAGGCTCTTTGGACCTAGTGCCTAATAGATTGGTACTTGCAGTTAATTTTTCCATTCATTGTGTTAAAATGTCCACTCGACCCATAAGAACCTGAATCAAAGCGGTCAGGTTACCGACGGTGTTCGCCTCTTCAGGTACGGTTTTTGATACATTTCCATCATCTTGTGAAAATAGGGAGCCCTGTGTTGAAGCTTCTGCTTCTGCTTGGTTCGCCATAAAACCACAAGTAAATAAACAAAACTTCGACAAACTGTTGAAACCAAAAATAAAGCAAAGCAAGCGGAAGCTAAAAACATAAAAAATTAAATGTGAGCGCTTTCGGAAACGCCAGTACGTTTCCTTCTTCAGACAAACAGTCACACAAGTTTAGGGCGTAAATATGTAACACACTAACTAGCCAATTAAACAATTAATGCTTCTCATGCCTCAATTAGTACAAACAAGTTCCCAAACTAAGAACTTGTGCAAATGTTAAACAACATAAAAATTATTTTCCCAAAAGTCGATGTTTTTAAACAAGATAAATGACACTTAATAGTCAGCTCCACAATTTTTCTAAGTTAGAAAACAAACCATTAGGGTTAAATCAACATCGTTCTTTTCATAGGGTATTGAAACACTCTTTTCTAAAAAATTATAATTATACAAATAAAAATAAAACAATAAAAATAAAAATAAAACTGAATATAAATATAAATATAAAACCCATATTGCATGTTGTTTGATAGTGGCCACCAACAGGAAATAATATAAAGAGGTTCCTTAATAATAAAGGAGCTCATCTCTTCAGTGCTGCTAATTTAAAAAAACATTTAATAGATACTGTTTCGTTGAGACCTGGAGGCAAAAAGGCTACTGTTCTAATTTGCCATAATAATTCCTTTATCTCGAGTTTAATTTGCCATGGTCCCCCTTTAACGTCAAGCTGTACTTGGTTCAATACATTAAACCTAAAGCTGTGATCAGGAAATTCTTCTATATGCCTAGCTAAGGCATTATTTGTGTCTTTCCTTCTTATGGCATATTGATGTTCGTAAATCCTTTGCCTAAACTTTCCATCATGAATTGTTAGACTTGTTCGACAGACAAGGATTTGAATTCATCAAAAGCTTAACCAACTATTATAAAGTTGAAGTAATTGCCTTAAAAGCTCATCTTGAAATATTAGAACAGTCGATCAAGTCTAACATTGACTTCCCCCGATATAAGTATGACTATTTGAGAATTTTCAATTGCATTGAAGCCACTATGTTAAAGTTAACTAATGCTAAAAAGAAAAAGATCGAGAGGGATGTCCAACAGTACAAGAGCCGGAAAGCATACCCTCCACCCCCTCTAGTTTTTACTGGTGTTGTTCGTGATACTGGTGACAACACTGAAGGAGACAATTCCAATACGCCCCTTAATGCTAACACTTTCTCGGGACCTGAAATTGAACCCCATAAAAGTGACCGTATTAGGAATAACAATAACAGGGATGGTTCCAATATTGCTAAAGGGGCGACTCATCAAAGAGACAATGGCAATAATACTAACTCACCACATAATAACTTCCAACAGGGTTTTCAGGCTCACCAGCCAAACCAGATGAATCAATCAAGGACTGCCTCGAAACAGAAACGTACGAGGAACAGGAAAAATCAAAGAAGGAACTAGTGCACATTGAAACTCTAAGCCCACAAATATGTTCTAACTGTGGGGATGATTTTTTTGTCTATAATTATACTGACTTAATTATCCCACAAGAAATCATTGATTTTTTTGCATTATGGTTAACTTTCGTTCCGGATTCCCACATGAATTTGGTTAACACTATAGTTGACTTTTAAATTATTCGTTAGGAAGATTAACCTCAATGCCCTATTAAGGCCAGGTTCTACTGTTAATAACCCACTAAGAGTTTCTAGCCTTTTTAACCCACCCCTCCATCCAAACATACTTGCTTTTGAAAAAATGTGTGAATTAGATTTTAGATCTGCTAACACATTTAGGTTTAACAACCAAAAGAGGGGTTATAACATCAACTAAAGCGAATTAGACTTTATTAAGCTTTTGAAAGATTGTAAAATAAGGGCTATGAAACCGGATAAAGGTGGAGGGTTGGTCTTTATGCACCATGACACCTACATTAACAATATGATGAAACAGTTGGACACTGCAGTCTATCAACCTGTTAGTATCAATGAGGTTAATATGGCGTACAAAAAAATCAGAGGTATATTGGATGACCTGTTTCTTGAGAGTTCTATAGACATCGAAGTATATAATTTTTTAACAATGCCTGCTCCCAGATTGCCGTCACTTTTTGGCACACCAAAAATTCATAAAAGGATTAGGGACCCCCCGTTTAGACCTATTGTCGACGGGAGAGGGTCGATTACATATAGTTGTGCTAAATATGTTGATGGCATCTTGAAGCCATTAATTGAGAAGGAGCACCAAATATGTAGGGACTCTTGGAGTTTCCTTAAAGAACTCGAGGATATCCCATTCCATCAGGAACATCAATTTTTAACAACTGATGTTCGAGACCTATACACGGTCATTCCACAAACCCTAGGGTTAGAATGGATTAGGGATTTTTTAAGTTCTAGGAATGTACAGGAAAGTGTAATATATGTTATTGAAACTCTGTTGGACATTGTTCTTTCTAACAACTTTATGTGGTTCGAAGGAAACATTTTCCTTCAAAAATCAGGGGTTGCCATGGGGTCCCCCTGCGGCGGAAGTTTCGCTAATTGCATTATGGCGCATTGGGAAACTACCTTGTTGTTTCCTAACCCTTTGTTTAAAAACTATGTTGCTTGGTACACTCGGTACCAAGATGACATGTTTTTAATTTGGAAAGGCCCTTCTAGTCTGGTACCAGAATTTATGGCTACTATAACTACCCTAACCGATTTCCTAGACTTTACTTATGTTTTACATCTGGATTTTACTAACTTTATGGACATTTGCATTCATAAAGACTATTACAATAGTAGGTTTAGAACTACTATATATAGGAAGCCTACTTACTCAAATTCATTCCTCCATTTTTCTAGCTCTCATCCCTACCACCAGAAAAGAGCAGTAGTCAAGGGACAGTTAGTTAAAGCTGACAGAATGGTTTCAGAGGAGATGGACTTTTTAAGTAAATGTCAACTCCTGGAGAGTATGTTTGCTAACAGAGGATATCCCCTGTCACTAATTTCTAGCATTTCTGCAGAGGTTATTACCAAAAGACAAATAGGGTATTTTCAACCTTTATTACTAGCTAAGACAACTGTTGAAAATAACTTAGAAGCTAATCAGGGAACCCTTCTACAAACAGAGTCCCATGGGTTTACCACCAGTTTTCTTTGCACATACAATCTTGACCATGTATTAATAAGAAACATCCTAAATAAAAATTGGGCTCTTATAATGGAGGATAGTAGGTTGAACAACATTTTAGGTGACGTACCTAGGGTAGTTTTCAGACATGGCCATAATTTGAAGTCACTTCTGGAATATTCCAGGAAGCCTTTAGTAAATAAACATATGGCTATGACAAAGTGTGGGGCTTGTCACCAATGTAGATTTATTAACACTACATATCAATTCAAGATACGTGGCAAATGGTATAAGGTCCAAGGTAGATTTTCTTGCGATTCTAAAGGGGTAGTCTACTCTGCATGTTGCCTGAACTGTACCTCTTTCTATATTGGAAAGACGGAAAGAAAGTTTAATCAAAGGATTTACGAACATCAATATGCCATTAGAAGGAAAGACACGAATAATGCCTTAGCTAGGCATATAGAAGAATTTCCTGATCACAGCTTTCGGTTTAATGTATTGAACCAAGTACAGCTTGACGTTAAAGGGGGACCATGGCAAATTAAACTCGAGATAGAGGAATTATTATGGCAAATTAGAACAGTAGCCTATTTGCCTCCAGGTCTCAACGAAACAGTATCTATTAAATGTTTTTTTAAAATTAGCAGCATTGAAGAGATGAGCTCCTTTATTATTAAGGAACCTCTTCATATTATTTCCTGTTAGTGGCCACTATCAAACAACATGCAATATGGGTTTTATATTTATATTCATTTTTATTTTTATTTTTTTGTTTTATTTTTATTTGTATAATTATAATTTTTTAGAAAAGAGTGTTTGAATACCCTATGAAAAGAACAATGTTGATTTAACCCTAATGGTTTGTTTTCTAACTTAGAAAAATTGTGGAGCTGACTATTAAGTGTCATTTATCTTGTTTAAAAACATCAACTTTTGGGAAAATAATTTTTATGTTGTTTAACATTTGCACAAGTTCTTAGTTTGGGAACTTGTTTGTACTAATTGAGGCATGAGAAGCATTAATTGTTTAATTGGCTAGTTAGTGTGTTACATATTTACGCCCCAAACTTGTGTGACTGTTTGTCTGAAGAAGGAAACGTATTGGCATTTCCGAAAGCGCTCAGATTTACAGCTTTATGCCAGAGAGTCTAACTTGCTAACTTGGACAGTTTAGAACTTTAAGAGATGATCATTATAGTGTATCTCTGTTTTTTCCATAATTTTTATAGATGACTCCATTGCAGACTGTAACTGCACCCACATGAAACCCATTAAATGCCAGAATTTGTCTTTCTGAATCTCCTAAAAAATAATCCTTCCATAATGGCATTCACAATGCAACACAATCATTTATGCAGTTTGATAAAAAATAGATGAATAAGCAAAAAATGAAATTCTGAATGTGTCTGCCATTTTAATTGGTAAGCCAAACAAGTGTTATTTAAATAAATGTTGACTGCAATTAAATTATTTCTAAATAACATAAATAAAATAACATGTGAAATAATTTCTAAAACAGCATTATCATAGTGCCAAACATTAAAATCAGTTGGTGCTTTCAAATTCTGGCATTTAATGGGCACATGTAATTAACCCTTCCCACTACGGTCCAGGAAATAACCCCTAAAGGACTTCCATTACGGGACACTACCATTACCTTCTAAGGAACTTCCAAATTATGACTCCATCAGGATAAAATATAGCGTATGTACTGTAGTCTTTTACTAGTGCTCACCACCGTGGTGCCTGTGCTTTACCCCGCGCTTGCCAAGCAGCCTACAGCGGTCCTTAACTCCCTTACCTCCTATGCTACCTCATATATATTTTTACCACTAGGTGGCACTGCTATCCCACTTACTGATTAAGATCTCCTAAATCTGTTTTCCTTCTCTCCCATGTAATCCCCCACTCCCATTCATACTTGCCCCACTAGCCTGCTTTGACTTGACTTAAGGTATATTTCACCACCTTACTCCCCTCAGCCTAGTTTTCCCCTGCTGTCCCTGAACTTCATTCACAAAGCACACTTTTCTACTTCAGCTGGCTGATTGTTTTAGCCAGCCACCTTCTCTTCAGCTATTTAACTATACACAAATTACTAACTCCATCACCAGGCCCAATAAAACAAACCTCCCAGGTACCACACTAGATTGGATCTTAGCTTCCCATCCCAATAAAATCTTAAACTCTGGCATCACACCCGACCCTATAGGAGATCACTTGCCAGCATTGATCTACTGAGCTACCCACTTCTTTCCTCACCTACACCAAGTCATCCACACATGTAACCTCACAAACTTTGACCCAGCTGCCTTCTCTAACTCCCTGAAACAAACAAATTGGAACCCACTAAAAACCCTTCCACTTGATAATGCCGTAGAATTTTTCAACTCCTCCTTCTTAAACATCCTCAACTCCCTAGCGCCACCAAGAACAAAAAGAGTAAAAACCAAATCCGCCCCATGGCTAACCAAAGATACCAAAAAACGTATGCTACAAAGAGACAAATCCTGGAAAACATACCATCAAAACAAGCAGCCTGAAACTTTTCTTAAATATAAAAAACTCCGCAACCTAAATATAAACAACTCCGCAACCTTACTAAAAAACAAATCATCAGAGACAAAAAGTCCTACGATATTAAACTACAGTCTAACCAATCTAAAAGCCCAAAACAGTTCTGGAACTCCATTAATTCTCTTCTCAATCCAGGTACCAAAAGCAACCCCTGCCCTCACACCAGCAAATCTGACCCTGGAATAGCCTCTCTATTCAACTCCTTCTTCACTAACTCCATAGCTGAACTGACCAAAACCTTCCCTAAAAATAACCCCTCACCTCAATCCACCCTTTGGTCACCACCACCTACAACACCCACCGCCCCAACCCTCCACACACACACACACACACACACACACACACACACACACACATATATATATATATATATATATATATATATATATATATATATATATACACTCACACACAGGCACACATGCGCAAATCTTCCCAATCTCGTAAATGTCTCATTTTTTAATAAAGGCTTTCACTATGGGTCATCAAATGTTACACTGCAGATGATCACAATCACCAAACTATAATCTCTGAAAAAATCACAACAAATTAGCTTATTGGCATTCTTGAAATCATTTCTTCAACTGTAAGCAATGGATAGTCTTCACTTTTACTTGTATTATTCAGACCTCGTATATCAACACAAAAGTAAATCTTGTTTTTTTATTCACAACAGTGAACATACTATTCATGCATTCTCCTGGCTCTAATTACTTCTAATGACATTTAAACTTTCCATGCACCTCAGTTCCTTTTCTCCATTACGTCTAAGTTCTACAGGTACTTTTATGGAAATATAACCCACCGATACTACATCAGATTTTATATGCCTGACTCATACCTCTTAACTGTACAGATTTTCACAGAATGTCCAGATGTTTGGCTTATATTTTAGTCTGTTCCTCATAAAATCTGTGTTTTTCTGACAAATTACTGGGATGATGTGAGGACTGAAGTCACTAAATAATGACGTACAATTGAGATTTAGACTTTAGATCCTTCAGAAAATGTATGTTAAAACAAATTATGTTACTCTAGCAACTTTCTAAGCTTATTAGAGTAATATTTAAAATACGTCCCTATTTTTGGGCATTTGTCCCCCCACACCCATTTGTCAGTCTTTGTACAGGTTTCTTGCACTGAGAGTTTGAGAGGTATGTGCTATGTTGTTCCTTCCTGGCAAGTTTCCTAAACCCATAAACAAATTGGCATATATATGCAGGATATCATTGTTATAGCTCCGAGCAGTATTGGAAATGTCTCTATGATTCTTTGATTTTGAACAGATGAACTCTGATTTTTACACTGTTAATCATATTTCACTCGTTTTAGTTATTATAAGCCACATGACTCAAAATATTAGAAAATTTAACTTAAGTGCAACTATTCGAAAAACAAACAGTCTGATCTTTTTAATGTTTGTACAAACAAGTCAGTAGTGTCTGGCCTAATAGCACCATTTAACAGGATAGTCTAACAATGTACAACAGTTCCTTCCTGAGAATTTTCTATCCCCAGTGGTTTACAAGTACTTTCTAGCATGATACTGCAATGTACACAACTTTCTCAATTACATTCAAAATTCTGTCTATTAAATCTCAAGATTTCTTTCCAAAAGTGCCTTATACACCTTTTCTTGGCCTTTCTTTCTCATTTTTGCCTGTTTATTTGACTTACATTTTGTTTTACACACATACATTTTTCTCATTTTTTTTAACTGTGCACTACCTGCACTATACAAGACCACAGTTCTTGATAAGGTGAAGCCTCCACAACTTGTACCTTTGTTCATCATTTCCTCTATCACAAGGCATGCTTTCTGTTATAAAATCATGTACTGAATTCATAGCTTTTGACATAAGCATCTATACTCTCTGTAACGCCTGTGCTCTACTTAAGAACAAATGTCTTCTTCTTTTGGCCTTTCCTGGTTAGGGGTCACCACAGCGGATCACCTGGCTGCTCATGATTGGCAGTGGAGTTTTACAGTGTCAAGTTGCCAGCCCGGCACCCAACCTTCAACAGAAGGCACACACATTCACACCTAGGGCCAATTTAGAGTGTCCAATCCACCTACAGCATGTCTTTGGGATGTGGGAGGAAACCGGAGCACCTGGAGGAATCCCAGGCGACCACAGGGAGTGCAGACTCCACACAGAAGACACCCCAGCTGAGGATCGAAACGGAGAACCTCTTGCTGTGAGGTGGCAATGCTAACCGCTGCACCACCATGGCCGCCCACTTAAGAACAAATGTCTAATAAATGGAAAATCCTTTCTGGGATGGAAATAATGCAGATATTGCTGTTTTGTCTTTCTCCACATCAACAAAACCAAAAGAATCACCTTTATGACTTTTCACCAGTAAAATGCATGAATGCAGCCTAATTAATCATTTTGATGTTCTCAATTAACGTAGTTGCACTGACAAATAAATCTAAATGTGTTTATCTACAGCTCAGGTTTTCTGCCACATTTCTGCATAGCACAAGAACTGCAGGAAGTTGCTGCTGAACCATTTTCCCACTGAGAATTGTACTGTGGTAGGTCATAACACAGATCCTTTTGAAAGTAGATATAAATATATATCTTCACTTTATCAGATGCATGTGTTCAATTCCAGCAACTATTTCACCACTAAGTGATACCATGTCATTCAGGAGGATTAACAAATGAAGCTCTGAAACAGGATGTGTAGCATAGCTTCTATGAGGCCTATAGTCAAACTGAACTCTCACAGCAACATCCCTGCATCTCATGAAATGTAAATTACTACAGCTGGCTCTTTACTCTGGAATGTATACATGTAAGTCTTTATATATTGCAATATGTCAACATATTTCACTGGATAATTGGCACTGATTTGGCAAGAGAAAGTTTTTTTTTTCTGGAGTGTTCTTTTCTGTTAGTCTTCATTAGCTTTATGGATTGTTACAGGCTCAGCATATTTTCTTCTGTGACATTAAGTGATAATATGTTCGCCAAGAAAGTTACTTGGAAAGTTTTGATTTCAATGACTGTTATCCTAGTTATCAGCATTCCACTAAACAATTTAACTTACACTCTCAATAAACAATAGCAGTACCACCATCATGCAGAGATGGACATCTCCCACAACCTTTGAAATAATTATATATTGGTAATCTTATTTCTAATATGTTGTAAGCCTACCTCTTAATACTGATTACAGATTACATCTTTACAATCAAAAATCTATTAAATTAGCTATAATGCTAGACTAGATTTAATAGTATAGTTATATAATAACTGTAGTGTCATCCAGTAAATATATGTGTATTTGTTTCTAACAGTTTCCACATTAGAGCTATTCTTCCTGCAAGACTTTCTTCATTAACAAATTCAAATAAATAAAGAAATGTGCTTCCTGTCCCTTGGTCATAGCCAATTGTAACAGTAACAGCCCTACAATAAGTACACATCAGCTGTATATATTCTTCCGGTGTTCAAAAGATCAGTATTTAACCAAAATGCAAATGTTAGGCATGAATCTCCTGAGACTTAAATAGACCTGGGAATATTGCCACTGCATACATGTTGCCATATGTACTACAGTCATTTTGGTTAATGACTCGATAGTTTGCTGAAGTGCCGCGCAGATATTTTTGTTGGGGAATAAAACGTAATTTAGTTAGGAGTGACATAAGACCATGCTTGCTCAAGACTCTGTTTGAGGCCCATTCATATTTTGCGCCTGATCAGCTGAGCTTCCACCCTTAAGTAAGAAGCATCCAGATGAAGATTTCAAAGCTGGCCCAGTTCTGTGCATATGGTCTTTGCTCTTCTCCTCCTGGTATTTTTTTTCTCTTATATAGAGCCACCGTCATACAGAATCGCAGCATGAAGGAAAGTATGCCATAGGGATATGTGCCGCACAAAATGCAGGAGTTTGTAAAGCATTGCCCTTCCACTTTAACTGGTATAATCTGCATAACTAGCTGATGCATCATAAGAACTTATGGCACTTATGTATTCACCTGCATGCATAGATTAGCACCATGAAATACTACACAGTATCTCTCCTGCACAATAATACTATATAGCAGGCACATGTTCAACCCTAATAGGCTACCAGTTATAAACACAATACTGAAAACAGATGCATTTATCATACATATGTTTTCTTTTTTTTCTGCTTTGAATGTGTCATGGGATAATAGTATACATTGGGCAGATCCTAACTGTTTATTATGATGCAAAGAATAATAGACAAAGTATGTTGGTACAAAAAATATCCAGTTAAGGAAGCCAACTGGTTTATAAATGATGAGACCATGAAGACAACTAGTGTGATACTTAAAGTTATAAACACAATAAAGTTATTTTTATGGAGTATAAGTTTAGTCTGTCTAAGAGGCACATAATAATCAGATGCATTGAATGGCCCACACATGCCTTCATATGCCAGCAGAAAATATATCTATGCAAACCTAAGCATAATATAATAGACAGAGTATAACTATGTGGAAAGCCTTTTAGATTCGCATCTAACACATAAAATTAAAAGATTGTGTATACCAGAGAAGGTCTGCAGGGCAAAACAAGCTGCTTAGCAGCTAATAATGAGATATGTCTGAATATAAAATGACAATAACATTTATTCACCTAGGGACAACTAAGAGTGAGGCATTTTAACTATATTGCAAAAGAGTGCTGACAATGACAGGGGCCTAGAATGTGTTTTACCCATCTTCAGATAGGTCTATTAGGACTGCTTCTAAGAAGTTATCATCAGCTGGAAAACACATTTTCTTTTTTCTACAGGCAAGTGTTTTGGATTGATACATTCCTGGCTATGGTCAAACAGCAACACCATTTTAATGTTCATGTGACATACCATAAAGACTGCTATATTGTTTAGGAGTTCTCTAAGGCTCAGAGTTCAGGGAATTGCTCAACTGCATAAATTAACATGGTTCATCATGGCCACTTATACTAATGAACATGGCCAAAATGCCATGTTCATTCACTGTGATAGAGGTTTAGTGCTGGGGAGTTTAGTGATCAGGTAGTGTAAGGGGGGCTGTACACATCTGTATGTGAGGGACTGCATGTGTGAGTCTAATAGTGAACTGTGTGTCTGCCGTGGGGGGGGGGGTCACAATAGGGGGTTAATGAGAGAGTAGGTGTGTGTGTGTGTGTGTGTGTGTGTGTGTGTGTGTGTGTGTGTGTGTGTGTGTGTGTGTGTGTGTGTGTGCGTGCATTTGTGCATGCCTGTATGTGTGCTTATGTAATGAATGTGTGAGAGACTGTCTGTGAATGTGTGTTCATGTGTGTGTGTGTGTCTGTGTGTGTATATACATGTGTGTGCATAGGCATGCAAGTTGAGTGGCTGTCATACTTCCACACAGACTAATGAGCAAAGCCTGCAGCATTGAGTTGGGGGGACACTAGACACCAGGGAATAACTCTGAAGACACAGACCAGGCAGGCCTACTAGCCACCAGGAAGAATATTAAAAATGTGAATTAGGGGAAACACTAGACACCAGGGCGATCTCTTCACTGTCATGCCTGAACAGCACTTATACAGGACATGGGTGAGAGGAAACACAAGGCACCAGGGAATAGACTTTTGTCTTAATGGCACTTACATATAACTTGGGTTAGGCGAACACTAGTCAGCCAGGAAACTCAATGCCAAATGTAAATATTATCTGTGAATCTCCTGAGACTTAAAACAAACTTGGGAATACCGCCATTGCATGCACATTGCTATATAAACTACAAACATTTGGTTAATGCCTCTGTAATTTTCTGAAGTGCCACTTAGATTTTCTGTAGTGTCTTAAAGGCATTTAATAAAAAATAAAAGCAATGTGGACTGGGGAAGCACCAGGTACCAGGAATACAATAAGGATTGAGCCGTAAATGCACTAAAAAGGATTCAAATGCTGTACCCTTCTGCCACGGATATTAGTCCTCTGAACCACCACTAGACAGCAGGGATGCAAAGTGTCAAATAAATAAGAATGAGAAAAAAAGTAAACTACAAAGTGGTGAAATGGCTTTGAACCCCACACCTGTGCCACAAGAAACATCAGCATTATCCAGCTGTTGTAAGTTGACAGAGAAAGGATTTTTTAACATATACCCTGGGATTGACAAAGCTGAAATTTCCGTGCAGGAGTAGTGTAGGTTCTCCTACATGGAAAATGGCCGCCAAGTGATCTCAGAATGCGCCATTTTGATGTGCACGAGCCTGCCTACACTGTTCCTGCATGGAAAGCCCTGCAGTATGTTAATTGGCTCATTTGCTGGTGAAAACCATGCAAATGAGCTGAATTAGTGATTCAGGTAGGCAGGCTCTGTGCAGGAACAGTGTAGGGTGCAGAAATGTATTCAGCTACTCATAGCCGGCTTTAGGCACCAGCGAACCCTGCAGTCGCTGGGGACCCCTAGTCCTGGGAGGCCCCCAAACACAGCAAGTTAACTTATCTTGATATTTTGTAGCATGCCTCTTAAACCAAGTGGGTAATAATAACTCTTATTTATATCTGCTTTAAAACTCAACAATATCTCTGGTTAAACTCAACAATATCTCTGGTTATAGTGAAAGTGTTTTGTCAATTAACAGGCTTTACAAGTCCATTAATATTTTCGCACTGACAGTGTGCCCCTTGCTTAGTTAAATCCTACTGATGGACATTCTCTCCACTAAAACTAACAACAGAGCCAGGTTTAGGTACCTGCAACACCCACAATACAGGGGGGGGGGGGCTTAATTATCCTTGACATTGTAGGGGCCTCACAAAAGCTGCTGCTGATTGGAGAAAATGAGGAAGAAAATTGTATTACTTTAACCTGAACAAGGCTGTGATATAACCCTATAAGGATAAAGCTGATAATGTACATGAACAAGGTAAGCACTAGATAGAACAGTAGCACAGAGTGACTGACCTCAGTGCATACCTTCATTTTAAAAAGAACTGTCAGAACTTAGAGGTGTGCACAGGAGATCATTATAGTTTGTGTTTGGGCTGGGAACAGTAAGGTCATTGTTTCTTTTACATTTCTCACAAACTCAGAGGTGTACAAAGAAGGTTTCTATAGCTTGTGTAGGGGCATTGTACTATCTGTGAGCAACAAAGTAGACTACATTCCTGTAATCATTTTTTCCACTTTCCTCACACTCACACATCAGACATGTATACAGGTGTCTGTCTTTGGGGGTTAGGGGTGAAGAGTGGGGACGTATGCTATTTATATGTACGACAGCAGTAACTTGCAATACATGACTTTGACTATTTGAACCTCTGATTTCATCCTAATCTAACACCAGAGGGATGTACAGGCAGTGACTGTCTTTTTTTTTTGGGGGGTGTTAGGAGGCAGCCATCATTTCCAGATAGGATCTATGCATCCTCACAACAGCTTGTTTATTATGACCTACTATTAAGTCAGCTTTGAAAATTAGGTCTTCGGCACAACTTATGCCTTCCTTGAAAGAAAAAATAAGACTGAATCTTTTCATACTCATGACTTTTGTAGGCTACCAATGGATTTAAAAAGTTGGGAAAATGCTCCAAAATACATCGCAAATCATATATAACCCTATTAGCTTTTGACCTTGGCTTAACTGAGTTTACTGTACGGTTTTCATCAGGAAATGTGTTTTGAAAGAACACAAGGAAACGAAAGTTGAACTGCTACAATGAATTTATTTCCTTAATCATAATTGCTGTTCAAGCCATCACTGAATGAAAAGACTGAGTAAAAATAAAAATTAAATAAAATGTACTTCATGGCACATAAGAAGTCATGTCTTCTTGAAAAAGCTAAAGAGTTGAGGCAAAATCTGAAGAAAGAAAGGAAAAGATAATGTGCATGATATAGGGACACCAAGATGGGTAAAAAAGAGGAGAGCACTGGAGGGTCTGTCTGTGTGTTTACCTGTGTGTGTGTGTGTGTGTGTGTGTGTGTGTGTGTGTGTGTGTGTGTGTGTGTGTGTGTGTGTGTGTGTGTGTGTGTGTGTGTGTGTGTGTGTGTGTGTGTGTGTTGGTGGGGTGAAACAGTAGATTGTGCCTAGGGCACCATTTCACCTAAGTCTAACACTGTACATAGAGCATTGTAATGTATGATTGTTGCAACTAAATGCCAGTCTCATAGTTAAATGGGTGTGCAAGGCACTCACCGGGCCTAAAACACCAAAAAAAAAAAACACGGGATAGCAGAACTATTGACATTTGAGCACTGGGAATGCGCAGGGTGCATCAGGGCTTAAACGGGGAGGAAATGGGAAGGGGAAACAGCAGAAGGAAGGCAATCAAGGAGAAAATGTATCAGAATCAGCCAATAACACAGGCAGCAGCCCAGCACACTACTATAAACTATGTAAACACCATTCAGTCTGGTTTTCCCACAAACTCTACACCACATTTGGGGGAATTTTAAACTGACAAATCTAAAAAAACATGTCAGGGGCTGCTGTTGCTATGATCTATCAGTATGTGTGAGGGTGATGAGGAGGATAATGCTGACAACTAGCTCAGACTGAGGAGGTGAAGAAGAGTGTTCAGACCCAGGGTAACCTACCAGGGGCTACATGATCTGTGCCTCACCCACAGTGCTCTTTAGGGAGTGTCATGGGGTCCATAACACAAACATAACACAATCCACAAAATGCAAAGAAAGACCACGTTGATAACTGCTAGGAGCAAACCTGCCAGCCTCAGGGAGCCAGAAATCTCGACAAAGCCAGGAACAATGGGGTGATGAAGGTCCAAAGAGAAGGATACCTGTGAAATAGTGCTCTAATAATGTTATAGAGTTGATGGAATGATTTGTATTGGCATGAAATGTCTGATGGGTACAACATCTGAAACTACAATGTCAACTGTCAGTAATATCTGACTTCAACCGTGAGTGACTTGCAAAACACTTTTGCTAGAAAACCACACTTGTTTCAGTAACCAACAGGATATATGAGTCATAGATGTGGACATTCTGTGATACTCTGTACAGTCGACAGGTAGGACTAGGAGTTTAAACATGGGAATGCACTCACTGCAGGCAGCCCTAACTCTCGAAGATGGTGACATGTCTGCACCCACAGAACCTTGGGCCACAGCCATGGGGAGTAACACACCCCTCCCTGATCACTCATCCTATGCAACATCCTGACCCCAACATGTGGCCATCCAAGCAAAATGAGGTGAGCATAACATATATGTGTGACAAACACACACCTCCAGGCTGGTCAAACAGTCTGACACACACAAGACCCTCCAAGTGCAGTCAACCATTGAGGAGAACCCAGTGCAAAGTACTGGTAGCTATAGGCAAACATATCTGCCCAGCACACCCCCCCCCCCACATATCCTATCCCCTACAAATCTATCTGGAGTCTGCCTGTCACGCTGAACCTGTCTGACTTATATTACCCAACTGTGGACTGGAAATCAGACCAGGCCAGAACATAAATGCACAGAGATTCCACCATTGTAATATATCACCAAGGTGATGGACCATTTCCACAGCACCAGCAGTCAATTGCTTGTAGGCACACCCCTCAACAGGCTAGAATGTGCAAGAATGCATAGCATTTGGCCCATAAACCTGGTGTGTGCGTCATCCATCCTGCCTTCTTCTGGTAAATCATTGTGATTATCTGAGGAGGTATGTCACGAGGTACTGAAACAACACATGACAGTGTCAAATGGCATATATGACAGATGTCTGCTAAAACAAGCCCTGTAACCCTAACAACCCATACATTACTGAGAGAAATTGTCACAATCACTGTATGGCCCATTGTCCCCACATTTTGATAGGCTATCTCTACATATCCTGCACCAACAGGTTGAGAGTATGGCTGTAGCACAAAACAAACTAGACTGGAGTACAACAATCCCTGGAATGGATTCCCACATGTACTATAGAAGAACATACTGGGCATGTTCATACACTTAGAGAAATGTCAGTAGGATCTAGGAATGAACAGGCCTTCCCCACCCAGTGCACTTCACATTGTCCTACCATATCAGTCCTGATGAAGTCTGTCACCATAGAAGTCACTTTTGTTAAGCCCTGCCCCAGAAGCTTTGTGGCACATGCGATAACTGCATGACACTATAGTACAAATAACTAATTAGGTAGTTCTAATCTCTCTCCTGGCAAATCTAAAAGTGTGTGTGTGTTTACAACTAAAAGCTTTTGGGTCCATTCAAACCCAGTACACTTCCCCTTCCTCTACTTTAGCAGCCCTGCAGATATGAGTTATCTTAGAAGTGCCTTCCATCAGACTTTAGCCTCATAAGCTCTGTGGTGTGTGTAATAACTGCATAACACTATAGTACAAATAGCTAGTTAGGTAGGAGTTCAATTTTCAATCCTGGTAACTGTAAAAGTGTGTAAGACTGAGGGAGTTGTTTGTTTGTTTATAGGTGAAATAGTTTTATGCTATTCCTACCCACAACACTTCACACTGCCCCACCATATCAGTCCAGATGATGTCAGTCCCTTATCAGCAACTTTAGCCAGCTATCAGCCCTACAAGCTCATTAATGCATGTACTAAATTCTTAACACTATAAAACAAATGACTAGTTTGGCAGGGGTTCTACTCTTGTATCCAGCAAATGTGTGTGTGGGTACATATGTTTATAAGCAGAAGTATTTTGATGTTTCCCACCCACTGCCCTACTTTATCAGTCCTGCTGATGTCATTCCCCATACCAGCACCTTTGGCAAACTCCTGACGTATTATGCTCTGTAGCATGTGTGATAATTGTGTAATACTGTGGTGTAAATAATTACTTACATAGAGGTTCTACTCTCCCATCTAGTAAGTGTGTCTGTTTGTAGGGCAAGGTATTTTGATAAGTTTAACACCCACTGCCCTACTTTATCAGTTCTGCTGATGTCATTCTCCATATCAACACCTTTGGCCAACTCTCAGCACCAGTAATTGCTGTAGTGCATGCGGTGACTTTGTAACACTATGGTACAAAGAACTAGTTAGGCAGAGGTTCTACTCTTACATCTGGAAAGTATGTGGGTCTGTTTGTAGGACAAAGTATTTTGATAAGTTTAACACCCACTGCCCTAATTTATCAGTTCTGCTGGTGTCATTCTCCATATCAGCACCTTTGGCCAACTCTCAGCACCAGTAATTGCTGTAGTGCATGCGGTAACTTTGTAACACTATGGTACAAAGAACTAGTTAGGCAGAGGTTCTACTCTTCCATCTGGCAAGTATGTGGGTCTGTTTGTAGGACAAAGTATTTTGATAAGTTTAACACCCACTGCACTACCTTATCAGTCCTGCAGATGTCATTCCCTTTATAGGTTCACAAGTGTGTAGTAGGCTAATGGCCCAGGAGCCTTTACAAGCCCAGCACATAGAAGGGCCCTGCCATTGTGCCACCTGATGTTACTTCCCAGTGTCTGTATCAAGTATAGCCACTGCAGTGTTCCTTGGGTTGAACTGTCTATTACCCATCCACTCATCAAGATTTCTCTGGAACCGGGTCAGCTAGGTGCTCTGCATGACATGTATGGGAAATGTATTCCAGGGCATATGCAGTCTCTTGGGGATGGACCTGTCTCTCCAGTATGATGTGGTGATTGTGGTACTGAGGTAGAGGTCTCTGCATTGTGTGGTGTGGACGGATTTATATGTAGCATTTCTAAAACAGCTGGGTCAGACATGGCTTTGCAAGTCTAGCACAGATAGCTGCTAATTAGGTGATATGACACAGAGAATAGCTTAGGTCTTCTGAGTCTGTCTGTGAAGGATGTGCGTTTAATGCCTAGGAACCCCTTTGTGAGGTGCTAATGTGGCCTCTCCAGCTGTAGCAGATGTCTAGTGAGGTACATGGCAAATGGGCCATAATACTTGAGGAGTGGTCTAATGAGGGAATCATAGACAGAGATCATTACCTCTGTCTTCCTGGATGCAAAACCCTTTGTAATGCAATGTGCCATATAGAAGGACTTCCTGACCACAGTGGCAATGTGGTGCTTAAAGGAGAAGTTGCTGTCAACCTGTATCCCCAGATCTCTTATAATGCCTACAGTGTTCATTGGGTTCCCATTGATGTGGTACTTACTGGGAACTGAGTGTTTTACCAAAGGGGATGATGATGCATTCTGTGGTGTTAAACTTCTGGCCATGCTTTCCAGACCACTCATTGGTGTCAGTGAGGCCTTTCTGTAGGATGTCTGCATCACTTGTGGAGTGCATGATAGCTCCCAACTTACAGTCCTCTGTGAACTTGGTCAGCCAGAGTTCCTCAATGTTGGGCTGGACTCCTGAGAAGTAGATGCTGGATAGGACACTATCCAGTACTTATCCCTGTGGGACTCCGCTCATGACAGCTTGCCAGTGTGACTTGGAGTTTGACACTGTCACATTGTGTGTTCTGTGAACCAATTTGCAAACCACCAACTGATATAGGGGTTGATGCCTAGTTTGTTGGGTCTATCAATAATTCCTGACTGAGGAATGGTATTAGAAGCTTTGGCCAGATTGAGGCAGACTGTATGCAGTGCCTTACTGTCATGCACAGCCCTAGTGACTCACTCAAAGATGTCAACCAGGTTGAGCAGGCATGATCTTCCATTCACAAGGCCAAACTATGTGAGGTCCAGAGTTTGGAGATCACCCATATCTTGGTCAATCACTTCCCTGATGATGCGGTCCATACCCGTACATAGTAGACTTGTCAGGGTAAGGGCCCAATAATCCCCAGGGTCTGTAGATGCTACCCCTTTATGGAGTGGGATGACTTTAGCAGTGTACCATTCTGGGGGGACAAAGCCTGAGGTGAGGCTGTGACTGACCAGGGCACACAGATGTGGTGCCGGTCTCTTGGTATGTCATGTAGAACACAGCCATAGATATGTTGAGCTCACATGGAAGCTGTATTCTTGCCTGTGGACAATGCAGGTCTAACCTGGCCTGCAGTAATGCTGGGTGCCTGGCATTCATCTGCCATTGTGATTGTCCCCTTGGGGAGGTAAAGCTGGCACTGAATGTGTTGGCAAGACTGTGGCCAATATCTGTTGTCTCAGGCAGGAATTAGTATTGTGCAGTAACTCAAAGCACTTGTGGTTATTGCTGTGGAGGTTGTTGATATAACTATCAAAGGCTTTTGTAATTGTCGCAGTGTCTACTGCAATTCTGCCTTCATAGCTGCCTCTAGGTGATTCCATGAGGGATCTCAAGTTGTGTTTGAGGCTAATAAGGGGGTTCACCAGTCTTGGGACACTGCCTTTTTCTGCAACAGTGTCCTCCTTCTGTTGTACACTTTAGTAATGGCAGGGGACCATCACATTGGCTTCCAGTGTTTGGAGGACAGTGTCTGGGTTCTGTTGGCTATGGCTAGTACCATGCATCCATGTACATGTTTGTGTAGTGCATATGTGTATAATTCGACTGTCATGCAGCTATTTCCCATTGGCATGGGTGCAGTGACGTCATCCACCCCTGTTTTTATGACTGCAAAGTCAGCTTTGGAGAGGTTTTGCAAGGTGGTTACCTTTGTGGGGGGGGGGGGGGGTGAGATGTTGAGCTCCATGTTGATTACATGTTTGGATCTGACCAGGTAGGGATTGACAACTGTGGTCGAGCTACGAGCTTTATGTTGGCATGACCACAAGGAGATTTAGGGATAGAATACAAGAACACATCTATGCTATCAAAAAAGCTGACCATAAAAATGCTTTGGCCAAACATATCATAGATTATCCTGAACACAAGTTTTTATTTAGAGTGTTACAAAAGAAAGAAATAAACACCAGAAAGGGTGACAATTTTAATGACCTTGAGAATATAGAACTAAATTGGATCTTTAAACTTAGAGCACAAAGCTCTCCAGGGTTAAATACTTATGTGAGTATTAGATCATACCTAAAGAAACGAAGATACTAATACTAATAGAAATACATGTTTATTTTAAGAGGATGGTTCCATGTTAATAAGATTAGGTAAGATAAAATTGAGAGTCCTCCCTTTTTCCTTTTCCCTCTGCCCCTTCCCTCCCCCCCATCCTTTTCCCTTGTTCCTTTTTATGCTTTCCCATTTATTATATTACATTTATTATATTACGTTATATTATTTATATATTTACATATTTATTTATATTATACATATGAAATTCTTGGCATTATATACATGAAATTTGAAAGGAATTTAAGAATAACACAAATATATGTTTATAATCTATACTTAATAATTAATTAGTAAAATATATATATATATATGGATATGAAATATGATAACAACATATATCCATATAGATCTACTTAATTGTTCCTTTTGTTCTATGTATATACAATGTATATAGCCCTATGAAGGCTTATATAGAACCATCTAATTTTTGTAAAAAGGATATGGATAGAGAAAATATCTGGAAATAATCTATCCTTATACAAGATTACTATGGTTGTGTCATGTAAAGAAAAATCTTTTTTAAAAAATTTTACAAGAAAATATATGCACTTTCAAGGACTGAGCCTACATAGATGAAATTGATATGAATTGTCTTTAATATAGGCTACAAAAGAAATGCTGCTATTGGCTTTTTTAAAAATATATATTTGTTAATTTTTTATAACCATTAAATATAACATATAGATATATACACAATATATATTTTTTATATTGTAGAGTTGGTATGTTAGATTAAATCATTTACAGATTGTTATATATTAAAATGTTGAATTTATATTTGTTTTAAACAGGACAATGTTCTGCTTGACAATATATTATGTTACTTGATTCTGAAGGTTCTAAAAGAAAAGCAACAAGAATTGTTTTTAGGTTACACCCTGTTTGAATTAATTGAATAAGTGAAGAATTAACTGCATTGGTTAATTAGTACGGAATTGAATTAATGTATTTCAGATATAATGAATGAGTTTTTGGTAATGTTCATTGAATCTGAAGAAGCGTGCCTTTGTGGATGCACGCGAAAGCGCTTATTCTGTTGTTTTAATAAAGAAATATTCTTCTACGTGGTGGTGACTTCCAGTTTATCCTACACTGGCCTGCAGTAATGCTGTGTGCCTGGCATTCATCTGCCATTGTGATTGTCCCCTTGGGGAGGTAAAGCTGGCACTGAATGTGTTGGCAAGACTGTGGCCAATATCTGTTGTCTCAGGCAGGAATTAGTATTGTGCAGTAACTCAAAGCACTTGTGGTTATTGCTGTGGAGGTTGTTGATATAACTATCAAAGGCTTTTGTAATTGTCGCAGTGTCTACTGCAATTCTGCCTTCATAGCTGCCTCTAGGTGATTCCATGAGGGATCTCAAGTTGTGTTTGAGGCTAATAAGGGGGTTCACCAGTCTTGGGACACTGCCTTTTTCTGCAACAGTGTCCTCCTTCTGTTGTACACTTTAGTAATGGCAGGGGACCATCACATTGGCTTCCAGTGTTTGGAGGACAGTGTCTGGGTTCTGTTGGCTATGGCTAGTACCATGCATCCATGTACATGTTTGTGTAGTGCATATGTGTATAATTCGACTGTCATGCAGCTATTTCCCATTGGCATGGGTGCAGTGACGTCATCCACCCCTGTTTTTATGACTGCAAAGTCAGCTTTGGAGAGGTTTTGCAAGGTGGTTACCTTTGTGGGGGGGGGGGGGGTGAGATGTTGAGCTCCATGTTGATTACATGTTTGGATCTGACCAGGTAGGGATTGACAACTGTGGTCGAGCTACAGTCCCATATGTAAGTAATCAACACAGGTCAAAGTTGTTGCATCCTCTACTGGGGGTCAGTATGAGCCAGTCCAGGGCATTGGAACTTATGAATTCCAGGAAGCATTGGCCCAGTGCTTGACTACCTTCCCCAGGTGATGGACGGGAAGTCTCCTACTATGTCAGTGTTGGGTTGGACCTTCATAGATGCCAGGGTGTTGAGGAATGTGCATTGACAGTCTAGGGACATAGATGGGGACCAATAGCAGGCTATGGTGTGGAATGCACTATTACCCAAGTCAGTTGTACCAGAAGTACCCCTGATGCATTATGCTGGGATACTAGACTGGAGGTGTGCATATCCATTATGAATATGGAGACAACACCACCTGTGAAGGTGTGGTCCATGTTTGGGGGCGGATAACTGTGAAATGCGTCATAACCTGTTAGTGCAGGGCTGCTGTCTGCTGCTGTGAACCACCTCTCCGTTACAGCACAAATTTCAATGTCCTCTACTCTGAAGAGTGCTTTGAGTGACTGCATCTTGACAGTTAGATGTCTTCTGTTGAGCAGCATGACCCTCAGACTGCATACATGTCTAGCTGTTCTGGTGGTAATTTGATTTGGAACACTCCCTAATAAGGCACTATAGGGGTGGCAAGACACTTACTCTGTATCTGGAAACCCAGGGGTAACAGAGTTTGGACATCTCTGGCAAGGCACTGAGGTCTGTCAATCATGTTATCCCGAGCAGAGAGATACTGGATCCCCTGAGAATGACACACAACATGTAAGCCAATGTTGCAGTCAATTATCTGTTGACAGTACTGCAGCATTAGTCTGAGTGATGGCAGTATACTGCTCAGGACTACTGTCCTACCTGCCTGGACAACATAATCCGAGAGTTCAACCATGAATCTTGTCATGTAGTCCAGGGAGGTGTGTCTCAGGTCATTCATACCCACATGGATGATGACAGAGTGATACTTGTAGTTGTTATGGAGTGGCCTGACTGGGTGTGTCATGTGTTGGATGCAGGCATGTGATAGACAGTTGGCTGTGATCTCCTCCATAATCAACTTAGTGAGTGGGAAGTCTGTGTGCCGCAGTACTGAGTCACCCAGGATCACTATATTGTGCAAGGTGGTTTGCCTTAGGAGCTTAGGTTGAGGGGCACACTCAAGGGCGCCCGCAGGCAGGTGCAAGGGGGTGCACTTGCACCCCCCTGGAGGCAGGAATGTGATTCAAAAAATTTTTTTTTTTTTTTTTTTTTTCTTTAAGAAGCGCCCTCTGCATCCTGTCCAGTTCATCTGTGCTGATGGTTTATGTCCTTTTCTTTTCGCCTTTCTACTGGAAATTTTAATTCATGCAGATGACTGTAGAAGTGAAAGGTAGGTGTGTGAGTTAGTTTAGGTAATATTTGTGTTAGGTAGTATTAGAAATACTTCTTTGGGAGTTGTGTGTATGTTTTTATCTTTGGCCTTCTAGAGAGTTTGGATTTCCTATATTGTGTTTGTGTACTGTATCAAGTGTCAATTGCATTCATTAAGATCGGAATAATTTGGGAGTAAAAATCAGTAGAGTGTATGTCACTATCTTCTTAAACTGGTAAGCTGTATGTCACTATCTTGATAGAGCTTTGTGTATTTGATTTCTGTTTTGTTGTAATGTTAATGTTTTATATACTTTTTGTTTGTCGAAGTGGTTAGATTTTAGTGCAAATGGTGATTATAGTATAGAAACTTTTTGTTGAAGCAATGGCTTGTTGTCCCAGAGGTTAATGGTCCTCTAGTGTGGGCTTAAACAGTAACATTGCAATTGATTAACGTTAATGTTTTGTAAGGTTTTTACATGCTCTTTTGCTCAGTTTTTCATTACATATTTATACCCTTTTGTTGGAAAGTATGCTTTGTTATTCATTCCATTTAACACTGTTTATGTGGGACTAACCACCGTTGGTTGCAAATTGGTATGATGTATGTAAGAACCTGCAAATTCCTGTTACAATGTGAAGTTAAGGTTTGCACTTCTGTGAGCATAGCTTTGCAGGGAGCAAAAGTTCTTAATGAAATTTCCAAATAGGTTTTTCATACATCTGCAAACTCGGTAGCTGTTTTTTTTATTAATAACTTGGAGGAAGTCTGCAGATTTAAGTGAATAGCCATGAGAGATTTGATCGCTGTCTGCTGATTTGAATTATAAGATGCAGTGTAATTAACAACATTTAAAGATAAACGGAAAGCACTAAGTGAAGTCTGAAACCAGAAGTGCTTAAGTTATACAAGTAGTTGCCTGTCCTGCAGCCTTAGTATTGTAATGTATTTAATATAATGATTCATCACCTAATGATAGGTAGCAAGTGTAGTTTAAGAGCTAAACATTAATGGTTTACTGAGAGCATGCAAGCTGTTTTTTTTTTTGTTTGTTTTTTTGTTTTTTAACATCTGGAAGGGGAATAGAGATGAAAAGAACACATAACAATTAGATGCAGAAGGGAACCTAGGTTGTAACATGCACTTTAGCATGGGTAACTTTAATGTTAGATTAATGTCTGTTGATGTAGCTGTCATTTTGAAGTAACTTTTATTTGAAGGGTTAACTTAATTTTTTTTTGAAACTATAAGTAGTTTTGAATGTTTCTTCTAAATTGAAAGGGGATGAGGATTTTTAAGATTTGTGTAGGTTTTCTTTTAGTATTTTCATTGAAACAAAAGTTTTGAAAATGTCACATAGGTTCAAATGGAGATGAGAATAGTCATACCCTTCAGGAAAAACAAGGTAACCCCAAGCTACCATATAGGTGGCAACCCACTAAGCAGAAGAGGTTATCAGGGACCTGGGTACCCAGGTTGACAGTGGCCTCGACACTCACGTTGCTAAAGTGGTTCAAAAGACCTTCTACATTGCCCATCTGATCATGAAGGGATTCACATCCAGATCAAGTGAGGTCATTGTTCCCCTGTCCCTTCACTTATCAGACCAGCGATCAGTACAATGCCCCCCGGGATGTATCTCACCCGACACCTGCAGCAATTGGAGAGATCCCAAACGTCTCTCACAAAGGATAAAGGGACTCCAACACCTGTCATATACTGCCAGACTGAAGAAACTCCAACTCTATTCAGTTGCATACTGTCTGCTCATAGGTGACCTGTGCCTGACATACAAGGCCATGACCAACCCGGAATTAATGGACATGCTCCACCTCAAAAAATCCAAATCCACCAGAACCACTAGAGCAAGTGACTTAAACCTTAGCATGGATATAAATAGGACGTGCTGGAGGGATAGATTTATCACCCAGAGACTCCCCATGCTGTGGAATAAAATCCCGTTCATGTGAGGCAGAGCACCTGCTGGCTCTGTTCAACAGAAATCTTGACCGGTGGATGGGAGATCGTAGGTTTGCCCGAATCATCTCTGTGTCACTGCTAGACAGAGGCACAACAAACTAATGGGCACATTATTTCTAACATAAGGGGTGGCGTAAGCCACACTTTGGGCTAGGCTTATAAATGCCTTAGGGCAGATAGCCTAGTATAAACCTATGAACCTGTGTGTGTGTGTGTGTGTGTGTGTGTGTGTGTGATTTCAGAGTGAGAGGTGTGCGTTGTTGCAGGTTTTTCCCTCATACTTGTTCTGTTCCTCATAAAATCTGTGGTTTCTGTATTTGTGTACTTGCAAAGCCAGTGGTAGCATTGTTGCCTGACAGCTACATGTTCTCTGGTTTGATTCTTTGCTGGGGTGCCTTACCTTCTGTGTGGAATCTGTTGCCTCCCTGTTTTGTTTCCTCCCATCTTACAAAAACATGTCTGTTTGGAGTTTCTCCTTGGGCCTCTGCTAAATATTAGCTTTTGTTCCAAGTCAGACTTTTCTGGTTAACAAATGTTAAAAATGTCACTCATTTGAATATCAGACTTCATATTCTTCAGAAAGTGCATGGTAACACAAGCTTTTATTCTAGCAATTTTCTAAGTGTATAAGATGGATATTTGAAATTTATCCCTATCTTTGGGACTGTATTCCCCCCGTTATTGGCTTCATCCAGGTTTTGTGCTAAGGTTGAGAGCTATGGTAAGAACTGAATTCACTGAATAAGGTTGGGGCTATATTCCCCATTACTGGCTTTGTCCGGTGTTTTTGCTAAGAGATTGAGAGCTGTGGTGAGAACTGAATTCACTGAATGATTGGGGGCTGTATTCACCCATTATTGGTTTTGTTCAGGTGTTCAGAGATTGTGCATATTTACTGATACTAGTGGACTATAGAAGGTTGAGTAGACTTTTTATGATGGAAATGTTCTGAATTGGGCAGTTTTGTCATTGGTGTATGCATTTTGTTTCATTGTTTACTGGAAAAATGTTCAAAACAATGCACTTAAAATGCCATCTAACTACTATACTATACTGTACAAGGAATATAATGTAATACAGTCAGGAAGGTGTATCAAAGAGCATGTGTATGTTTCATGTTCAAGGGCCTACAATTTTGAAGACAGCCCAGAGTTAATATTTATCTGCCACTGGCAAAATGTATTTTCTTTGAATGTGGGTTTCAATGCTGTTTTAATGCATGTGAGTTTCAATTTAATGTTAAGTCTATTTTCATTGTGAGACTGCATTGCTTTGTTTAACAGATATCTATTAGGGTTTGTGCGGTAAAATGCAAAATAAAACTTTCAAATGAAATCTAAATCAGAAATAAAGCAGTATGCACATTACAGTGTTTATGGTAAATGGGGCAAAATAACCAAGGAATGGGACATTGGAATGGCTGCAGGGGGGAGGCTCCATTCGACCATGATTTTGTGGGGGGGGGGTAGCAAACTCAGCCCCGGTTGAACTATACCTCTCAGTTGTCCATATTTTGCAGAATGATTAGATATTTACTTCTTATTTTTGGTTTGTTCCTCATACAATGAAGTCACTAAATGACAGACATTGAGTTTCAGATGTCATAGCCTTCAGAAGAATGCATGCTAATGCAAGACCCGTTCTATCAACTGTCTTACGTTTATACAAGAGGAATTTTAGTAGCGTTTGTATGTTTCCCCCAATATATTTGGCCTTGTGATTTCCTGCATTAAGAGGTTGAGAGGTATGTGCAAATCGCTTTGCAGAATTAGGAATATCCAAACCTCTCCATTGTCCCCAATTTTAGCTCAATGTTGCTCACCCCTAATAATCATTCTTCAAAATGGCAATTTTGGAAGAAAATGTGATTGACGTCTCCTAGAATAATGGTGTTGGCTTAATGCATAGGGACACCATATTAGTTAGGTAGGAGATATGGATTGATGGGGTACATAGGGGGGATCTATAGTTAGGTATGACACAGTAAGGAGTCTTGTTAATGCTAAGTTGGATGCAGAGGAATTCCACGTCATTATCTCACCTAGCAAGTCTGGAGATGATGAAATGTTCTTTAAGAATATGTAGACACCCTCACCCTTTCATCTCAGGTGATAGGCCTGAACTTGTGGCAGGTATTGAAATCCTGCATTAAAGGAGTGCTGTCATCGGTCTTGAACTAGGTCTCTCTGATGCATATATAGATGTTTTCCAGGGGAAGCAGTGCTTGTAAGGAGTGGACTGTGTGACTGTTTAGTTAGGCTCTGAAAAGGAAATTGGTTATTTTCTAATTAATGTAGCTATAAAATTCAGTATAAAAACTGTAAAAGTTTCTGAATGCAAACACACTATTAAAGCAGCATCATGGTAGGGAGTACTGCAGTACAGAGATATTCAACTATATACATAACCATGAGTTCCTTTATACCTTTCTGCCAAAAACACACACACATCATGGTCACGGAGTTTACAGTTGTTGTAACTTTGAAAAAATCTATTTATGTATTTCTTGCACTAAGAAGTTGAGGTGTGTGTGTGTGTGTGTGTGTGTGTGTGTGTGTGTGTGTGTGTGTGTGTGTGTGTGTTTCAGAGAGAAATGCCCTAGCAGGTGAAATTTATTTTCAAGTGCATTTTCAAGGAATTGTGAGCTTCAAGGGAAGCAAAGGTTACTGCTGCTCATGCTAAGTCTGCTTAAAATGTGCAACTGTTTTGTTTAGCAAATGGTATCATTATTGTGGAATAGAATTTTAAAGCAGTGTTAGCACAGCAGGTAGCATACTTGCAACTTGATGCAAAGGGCTGTAGGTTCTATTCATACAGCATGTACATTTGTATTTTAAGGGGGTATGGTACTGCAGTTTTTAGTATGTCCTCCTTTGGATGACACCTAATAACTATGAACCTGTTTTTCAGCCTGCCACTCATTCCCTATTGCAAATTTATTTTAATGTAGCACAGGCTATTTATTCTTCAAGGGCAACAGACACTGAATTTGTAAATGTAACACTGAAATAAAGTTTTTTTCTAGCAACAACCTCTTCATTGGTTTCAGATTTCTTTAATGTGGAATTATTCAGATGATTTATACTTCTGCAGAGATTCTGCATATTGATTGATATTGGTGGATTGTATGACAGAAGTTTGAGTGGCCCTTTATCGTTGAAATGTTCTGAATTGGGAAGGTTGTCATTATTGGTTCATTTTTGTTTCATTGCTTAAAGGAAAAATGCTCAGAACTATAAATTTAAAACACACTATCTAACAAGTGGTGCTGTATTATACAAGGGATATAATTCAATTATTTTGTAGTATAATTTAACAGTCAGGAAGGTGAATCAAAGAACTTTTGCATGGCTCTAAAAATGTGCAAGGAGCCTATCAAAGGTAGAGAAGTTTTAATGCTAAGTCTGTTTTCATTGTAAGACTATTGCTTTGTTTAGGTTTAGTCAATGTCTATCAGTGTCTGTGCTATAACATTTGAAATAAAAGCTGTAAATTAAATCCAGATATCTGTAATAATTGTAGAAGTAAAGCATAAAACAGTATGCACACTGAGAGATTTGAACAGTGACTGACAAATGGGAGAAATAGCCAAGTAATGGGACACTGGAATAGCTGCGTGGGCGGGGGTGGGACCGAGTGGGCGGGGCAACAGAGGGGGTGGGGCTGCACGGGCGGGGCTTGGGTTTGCACCCCCCTGCAAAAAATCCTGCGGGCTCCCTTGGGCACACTGTGTAGGTGACATATGTGTCATTTGGCATGTACTATGTCGTGGTATCTGAGTGGGTGTCTGTCTTGCTGGTCTGTGCTGTTTGTGTAAATGTCCATAGAGTGCCTCTATGAAGGTGGGTGTGTGCCTTTCAGTGTATGTCAAGGCTGTCATAGTGGGTGTTGTGGCGACCTATGTGTTCCACATGGTGTGATGCAGGTGTTGATCTTATCCTCTTGACCAGTTAGTCCACTCTTTGCTGGAGAGTGCATATTTCCACATTTGGTCTGAGTGTTTGGAGTTTAGAGGAGAGGGTTGTCTGTGTACATGAGGCAGTTGCAACAGAAAACCACACTTCAATCATGTCAGGAGGGGCAGTCATAACTAGTAAGTACTGGGGCTAATTCCATGATGAGCGCATACTGCTGATGGCTCCCAGGTGTGATACACTTATTGATACAATAACCTGTTGAAGTGCAAAGCTATAATGCTATATGAAGTGCAAGACAGAAAGAACTGGCAAGATGTAAGGGAGAAACTGAAGACAGACTTCCTGCCACCTGTAATACTTTACTTCAGCTGTGCAGTTCATATGTCCTTAGGTTCATAGGTAGGTACTAGGCTATTGGCTCTAGGGCCTATAAAAGCATAGCCAAAAAGGTACCCTGGCTTTCACCACCCAAGAAAATTATTTTCCTGTGCCCCTGTCGAGCAGAGCTACAGAGGTGATCCCCGGGTTGAATTGCCTTTTTCCCATTCAGTCATCAAGATTTTTCTTGAATAGTGCTAATAAGGAGCTTTGTTTGATATAGATAGGTAGTTTGTTCCAGAATATGGGAAGTCTCTGGGACAGGAATCTATCCCTCCAGCATGTTCTGTTTATTGTGGTGACAAGGATTAGGTCCCTAGAGTGTGTAGCTCAGAGGGATTGGGATTTCTTTAAGTGGAGCATGTCCAACAGTTCTGGGTTTGACTTAGCTTTATATGTTAGGCAGAGATCATTTTTGAGTAGGTGATATGCGATGGAGTAAAGCTGGAGTTTTTTGAGACAATCTGCATAGGTTATCTGTTTGAGGCCAGTAATCCTCTTTGTGAGGTATTTCTGAGGCCTTTCCAGTTATTGTAGATGTCTTGTGAGGTACATACCAAAAGGGGCGCTGTACTCTATAATGGGTCTAATGAGTGACGAGTAGAGGGAAACAATTACCTCTTTTTTCCTGGATGAGAAACCTTTTGTGATGAGGTGTGCCACGAAGAAGGATTTCCTGACTACTGTGGCGATGTGATTATCAAAGGAGAGACTACTGTCCACCTCTGTCCCAAGGTCTCTTATCACACTTTTGGTGTTAAGTAGACTTCCACCTATGTGGTAGCTCATGAGTACAGATTATTTACCAAAGGGGATGACAATGCACTTTTTGGCATTGAGCTTGAGGCCATGGCTTTGACACCAGGCATCTGTCTCAGTGAGGCCCTTTTGTAGGATGTCCACATCATTAGGAGTTTCAATTATGGCTCCTAGTTTGCAGTCATCTGTGAACTTCATTAGCCAAAGACCTTCTATATTAGCCTGTACTTCAGAAAAGTAGATACCAAACAGGCGAAGATCCAGGACTGAACCCTGTGGTACTCCACTTGTCACTGGATGTCGTTTTGGAGTCTACTACTTTCACAGTGTGGGTTCTGTCTATACATCCTAACCATACCGATTTACTCGTTTTTTAACGAGTTTTGGGGTCCAAATGAAGGAGTGTCACGATTCCCGAGTGGCAGCCCTTCATTTCCGATTTTTTCCTTTTATTTATTTTTTTCATTGTTTTGATTTTTGCACTGTCGGAACTGACATCATCATATGCGCGATGATGTCAGCTCCGTCAGGGCTACCAGCCAGTGGGAATTAGCTCACACACCATTTCCGGCTGGCCTGGCTGCAAAGGTGAGCAGGAACGGCACTTGGATTATTGGCAGCAGCTCTGGTTTTGTTCAGGGGAATCAAGAATGAGAGGTAAGGAAACAAAGTGTGTGTGTGTGTGTGTGTGTGTGTGTGTGTGTGTGTGTGTGTGTGTGTGTGTGTGTGTGTGTGTGTGTGTGTGTGTGTGTGTGTGTGTGTGTGTGTGTGTGTGTGTGGGTGTGTGGTGTGTGTGTGTGTGTGTGTGTGTGTGTGTGTGTGTGTGTGTGTGTGTGTGTGTGTGTGTTTGTGTACGCATGCACATGTGCGTGTGTTTTTTCATCTGGTGAATCCAAACTACATAAAGTCAATGCACCGAGTGCCCTGAATCACTAAACTCTGACCCTTCTTCATCACCCTTACAAGTGATATTTACATAGTGGGAAAACAACTCTCACTCTAGTTGATAGGTAAGCAGAAACAATTGCCCTACTTCCAATCACAGGCAACTCAATGCCCAAAAAGTTGCCTAATGAAAATTTTACAGGTACAAAAGGAAATAAAAAAATAGTTAATCTTGCATCTCCAATTTTTACACTTCCAGCTGTTCATAACTAATTCTCTTTCCAAACCCATACAACAAAAATACAACACTGATCAGTAATCAAATCTTTAGGCAAACAAATCTTTCAACACACTAAGACCACTTGCTCATTGTCTCCAGCTACTACCTAAGCAATCTAACATATACAGTGCCTTCCCCCATAACCATTACAAGTGAATATACCAGGATACTAAGTTAAAGACTCCATTCAGCAGTTTACTTGCCATTACAACCCTTCTAAAAATACAGACATGAAATAATAAAATGGCGGATAATGTGAGACTGAAATAGATTTATTTATAAGATTATAAAAAATTCATGGAAGATCAATAGTTGGTCTAATAAGGGCTAAATATTTTTGAGCAACGGTATTATTACAGTTAAGCCCTTAATGAATAAGGAGAGTGTGATACACTGCAGTGAAGTAAAAGTGTTTATATAAGACTGTTACCACAGAAGAATATCACATTAACATTATAGAATATTTTAATATTTTATGACTGACTACTTTATTGTATAATAGCATTGTAAACAAAGTTTGTTAAAATTACTTTTGTATGATTAGTGGTTTAGTAGACTATAATGGGACAAAGATGTTTTCGATAGTGAACTTTGAACTGATAGTGATGGAGTTGAAACTTCATAAGGAGATTATTTCCATCCTTAATGACAGACCTGCATAGTATCTGTTAAAATAAAACTACCTCTTTGACAATGTCTTCATCCACAGAGAAATTATCACTTCCCCTATAGGTTGCCATGAGTGATCACAAACTTAACCTTGCTGTTAATAAGCCACATTCCTTTACAACTTCTAACCTGCAAAAACAGCTATAGATAGATCTAGTATTTTGAACTCTTCATCATGCCATACTATTTTAATATAACCTTTTAACTGGCACTGATACAAAGCTAAAAATGAGTACATTTTGAAAGGCTTACTATCAGGTGTGCAAAGCTACCATGGTGGTGGTGCTGCGGTAGCGTTGTCGCCTCACAGTAAGACGCTGTCCGGTTCGATTCTCAGCTAGATAGTCTTCTGTGTGGAGTCATGCGTGAATGGGCGTACCTTCATTGAAGGTTGTACGTCAGGCCTGGCAAGCCGGTATGTAAAAATCAACTGCCAATCATTAGCGGACCGGAGTTCCACTGTGGCGACCCCTAACCGGGAAAAGCCGAAAGGCACAAACAAACTATCAGGTGTGCAAAGCCAGCACAGTTGATTCCTGAAACAGTGAGACAAAAGTGATGAATGTCTCATCACTGCAAGTCCAAAAGAGTGAACTACCAGACTAGCATCCCCCCATTGCAGGAGGCATGGTAGTGCTTTGTCCTGTATGAAGAGCAATATGGACTTCCGTGATTTGGAGTTTATTCCTTAATAATTATAGTGACAACCTGGCAATGGTTGTTGAAACAAAGGTGAGGCAGACAGTGTAATCTGACATTATAATAGCATAGTCTGAACTGAAAAGGTTGGAGAAATGAGGCACACAGTGACAGAGAAAGACAGAGAAAGAGATGAGCATGAACATCTCAGGCAAAAAGGATTACTGGTGGCTGAAAAGAAGACTGCTGGATGCCAGAAGGTGTGAGGGTAGCATGAAAGGTTTAAATGGAATGAAGACTGGGAATAACCAAGGACAGCATGAGAGCCTTTACAAGACTCAAATGAATAATGCAATGGAGCATTCAGTCCATGCTGGACTGTGTCTTCAGTAAATTTTTATTCAGGTTGTAAGTGACCTTAAACTGTTATTGGGAACTGTCCTCAAAAATGAGGGAAACTCATGCTTGTCACTTAGCAGAACAGTTTCAGAACCATGGCTATTCTTTTAAAGAAATGTTAGCATTCATATTTAGTTCAGATACATTTCAGTATATATGAATACCATCAGAATTAGTACATTTCACCTTATGCATTTGAGTATATATGTGAATATACTGGAGAATATGGAGTTAGGCATTTTAATGAATTCTCGGTTAGACAAAGCCACACAAATTATAAACATGCATCTGAGCTGCTTGAATGAGCTTAATATCCCATACAGTACATGCATTCCATACTTTTAATGACTGCAAGAATATTTCATGGTGAAAGACAAGTTTAAATATTAATTTCTTATATTGCCATGTTATGTATGTAGTTACTCATTTTAATGAGCACATGCTTGTTGCAAATGCATGATTCTGTATGTTGGTATATGTAGCCATGTACGGTAGAATTGTCAGCAAAATCATTACTGTGGAAGTAGAATTTTATGATAGAAATGTTCTGAATTGGGCAGTTTTGTCATTATTGGTTCATGTATTTTGCTTCATTGCCTACAGTGCAGCCTACTGGAAAAATGTTCAAACAATAAATTTAAAATGCGCTGTCTAACAAGTGTGCTGTATTATACAAAAAACTGAAACCATCCTCTCCTTCAGCAGACCAACTACCCGCTGAATATCTACAAAACGCAGCCAAATCCATTGCCTATCCCATTTCCATTCTGAATAATAGAACCATCAGTGAAGGACACATCCCTAGTTTCTGCAAAGTCTCCCATATTATCCCCCTACATAAAAGCAGAAGCTCTACTGAACTCTCCAACTACCATCCCATAGCCCTACTTTCTCCTTTGGCAAAGATCATGGAAAAATGTATCCACAGGCAATTGCTAGACCACCTAATCCAAAATAATTTACTATCCAGCTGTCAACATGGTTTCAGAACTTCCCACAGTGTTACTACTGCCCTCCTTTCCTTTACTGACTGTATTAACAAAAGCCGTAACCATAATATGCTTTCCTCTGCATTGTTTATTGATCTGTCCAAGGCATTCAATATGGTAAATCACCAGATACTTATAAATATCCTTAATTCCCTGTTACTAGATGAACTTGCTATAAAATGGTTCAAGTCCTACTTAGATAACAGACACCAGGCTGTGCTTTGGCACAACATTCTATCTACCCACCTGCCTGTTAACCTTGGTGTCCCTCAAGGGTCCAAATTAGGACCTCTCTTTTTTTCGATATTTATCAATGACTTTCATCTAGCAATCCCTCAGGCTACATGCATACAATATGCAGATGATTCCACTCTTATATGTTCATCTACATCTAGATCTGAACTTCACTCCCTTACCCAAAAGGTGTTTAACACTGTTGAACAATGGTTTACACAGCACTGTCTCCTCCTGAACCCCAAAAAACTAAACTCCTCCTTTTTACTCCTACTCATAAGTCCTCCCCAATAGATTTCACAATAACATCCAGTAACTGTACTCTCAGATCCCCAGATCCTACAACCAAACTATTAGGTATCACCATAGACAACAACCTCAACTTCGACACCCATATCAATAATACTCTAAAAACTGTTAACAGAAAACTAGGCTCTCTCTACAGGATCAAACCCTTCCTTTCTCCTGCAGCTAGAATAACTATTGCTCACACTCATCTAATTTCTACTCTCCTCTATGCCTCACCCATATATACGAATCTATCTACAAACAACCTCAATAAAATGGAAAATTCCTACAATAACATAGCCAGATTTGCTACAGGAAACCCATTCAGAACCCACCACTGTTATAATCTAAAGCAGCTAGGATGGCTTGAACTACAAAATCAGCTTAAATTCCACCAACTGACCATTGCCCATAAAACCCTTTACCAACCTACCAATACTCCTGTACTATCTACCCTCATCATCCCCTATAAAAATCTGAAGACCTTAAGATCATCACATAAACTTCATGTAAATATATCTAAATCAAACAACAGGGCTGGAGACTCTCTCTTCTCTAATACTGTTGGAAAATCCTGGAACCTTCTTCCCAGTGAACTTTCCTCACTTCCCTCTATATCACTTTTCAAAAGCAAACTAAAACTCTTCCTCAAAACTCACTGGTTGTGCCCATGTACTAAACCTGACTAAGCAACTAGCTCTTCTAATTTTGCTTCTGCCTACCCTCTTCTTACTCATTAATCAAGTTCTTTTTCCCTTAAATTACAACATAACCTTGTCCTACTATATACTGTTACTTGCATCTTCTGGAAAGTTCTTATTGTGACAACTTTTTTTACTAACATAATTATATTATGCATTTTCTTTGGATGTGGTGTGGGTTTCAATGCTGTTTCAATGAATGTGAGTTTCAAGGGCAGACAGTATTGCTTTGTTTAGCAGATGTCTGTTACTGTTTGTGCACTGTTGTACTGCAAAATGTAAAAATAAAATCTAAATAATCATTGTAGAAGTAAAGCAATATACACACATTAGTGTTTATGGTAAATGGGGTAAAATAGTCAAGTAATGGGGCATTGGAATGGCTGCAGGGGGACTCTGGTGCCATATTTTGGTTGTCTGTTCTTCAGTTTGCGTTTGAAAGTTGGCATCCCACAATTCCATTGGAGTGGGTGGGGTTACGTAATTATGTATTGAAATTAGATGTTAATCAGCATACAGATTTGTACCTGTTTTTCATGGGCCTTGTCCAGATTTGTGATGTTTCCAGGTTAAGAGGCATGACCCCAGGGAAGTACCACATTGACAATATGCCCCTAAGAGTTGACCCAATTTTTCGGATTTGGGAACTTATGTCGACAGTGACCTGTTGACTAACATGTGCCTATTCTTGTAAGAAAGTCCTTCTATATTGCACAGCTTATAAACAAAGGTATTGTATCTAGATCTAGGGGTGTCATTGTTCCCCTTTATTCAGCCCTCATTAAGTCAGTCATTGAACATAATGCCCCCACAGGCTGTATCTGTCTAGACACATGCAACAATTGGAACACCCACAGAGATATCTTACTAAAAGGATACAAGGCCTAAACAACATGTCCTACATGGACTGACACAAATCCCTGTCACTATATTTGGCATTCTATAGATTGCTAAGAGGTGAAGGTGACCTGTGTCTGACACAGAAGACATCCTTCAACCCATTCCTGATGGATTTACTGAGCAAGAGCGAGTCAAATGGTGTCAGAAATATTCAGTCTAGGGATATAAATCTCTTCTACAAAATCAACAGAATATTTTGGAGGGTATATTTCTCAGAGGATACCTATGTTATGGAAAAGACTCCCATGTATATAAAAAAAGTTAAGCCCTTTTCATTTCCACATAAAACAAAGTTCACCCCTGTCCATTTCAAGTGCAACTTAAATCTATGGATGAGAAATAGAACATTTACCCCAAGACAGATGCTGCTCTTAAATGTTTTATCCCATGCATGGGTCCCCTCAAATTCTTTATGGTATGATCACAGTCATCCCCATTAGGGGTGATATATAATTATTGTCCATGGGATGGGTATGATCAATCTATAACCAAATGGGATAGGTTATTTTGAGCACCAAAAGGGAAACTGGCTAGGTTTAAAATGGCCTGCAAGGGCAGCTAGCCCACTAGCAATTACTTAAGAACCTACTTAAGAACTCCTCCCTAGTTAAATCTGACCACAAAATAATCATCTTGGAAATCCACATCCCTCCCACCCACCCACCCCAGCCGCAAAGGTAACCACCATGAAAAACTTCTCTAAAGCTAACTTTGGGCTCCTAAAAACAGAGGTGTCTAACTTCATGGCACCCATGCAAATAGAGAATAGTTGCATGACCACCAAGTCATACACCAGTGCACTGTATGAACACGTACACAAATGCATCGATCTTGCCATACCCAATAGAACAAAGACGAAAAAAGACACTCTCCTCCAAAAAAGGAAAGCAATCTGGTTGTCCCCTGCCATAAACAAACTCTACAATAAAAGGAGGAAACTGATGTGAAATAAGGTAAAGTCCCAAGACTGGAAAAACTCCCTTATCAGCCTAAACAAAAAGTTGAGATCCCTCATCAAATCCTCTAAAGCTAGCTATGAAAACAGAATTGCAGAAGATAGTAAAGACAACCAAAAGGCCTTCTGTAGTTATGTAAAGAATCTCCACGACAATACCCAGATATGCTCTGAGCTACTGCACAATGGTACCTCCTATACCAAACCAACAGATATTGCCAATATAGTGGCCAACAGATTCAGTGCCAACATTACCCCTCTCTCCCCTCCTAAAAGACCAATCACAATACCAGTAGATTGCCAGGCACCCAGAAGTACTGCTGCACAGGTTAAAATAGCACTGTCTAAGGCCAAGAATACAGCTTCGATGGGACCTGACAATATCCTTGCCTGTGTTCTACATGAACTACAGAGTAAACTGGCACCTCACATGTGTGCCCTGTTCAATCACAGCCTAACCTCAGGCTTTGTCCCTACCAAATGGGGCACTGCTACAGTCATCCCTCTCCACAAAGGAGTGACTACAGACCCTGGGAACTATTGCCCCATTAGCCTGACGAGTCTGATATGCAAAGCTATGGAACACATCATCATGGACCTAATAAACAAGGATATAGGGAATCTCCAAACTCAGGATCCTACACAGTTTGGTTTTGTGAAAGGTAGATCATGCCTGCTCAACTTGGTTGACTTCTTTGTGTCGGTCACCAGAGCTGTGGATGAAGGCAAGGTGGTTCATACAGCCTACCTTGATCTGGCCAAGGCCTTTGATACCGATCCTACACAGTTTGGTTTTGTGAAGGGTAGATCATGCCAGCTCAACTTGGTTGACTTCTTTGTGTCAGTCACCAGAGCTGTGGATGAAGACAAGGTGGTTCATACAGCCTACCTTGATCTGGCCAAGGCCTTTGATACCATCACCCACTCAGGAATCAAAGAAAAACTCACTAAGCTAGGCATCAACCCCTATATCACTAGGTAGGTTGAAAACTGGCTCACAGATAGAACTCACAGTGTAAAAGTAGCTGACTCCAAGTTGGACTGCAGACCAATCACGAGTGGAGTCCCACAGGGTTCGGTCCTGGGTCCTCTCCTGTTTGGTATCTACTTCTCTGAAGTCCAGGCCAACACAAAGGGACTCTGGCTGACAAAGTTCCCAGACAATTGCAAGTTGGGAGCAATTATTAATGCCCCAAGTGATGCTGACATCCTACAGAAAGGCCTCACTGAGACCAGTGACTGGTGTCAGAACCATGGCCTTAAGCTCAATGCCAAAAAATGTGTCATCATCCCCCTTGGGGAAAACCCAGTTCCCTTGAATTACCACATTGATGGTAGTCCACTGAACCCAGAAGGCATTATAAGAGATCTGGAAACACAGGTTGACAGCAACCTCTCTTTTGACCACCATGTTGCCACTGTGGTCAGAAAGTCCTTCTATGTGGCACATCTCATTACTAAGGGTTTTGCATCCAGAAAGAAAGAGGTCATTGTCTCCCTCTCCTCTTCCCTCATTAGGCCAATCATTGAGTACAATGCCTCATTTGGCATGTACCTCACTAGACACCTGTAACAACTGAAGAGGCCACAAAAGTATTTCACAAAGAGGATCCTAGGCCTTAAACAGTCGTCCTACATGGACAGACTCCAAAAATTCCAACTATTCTCTGTCTCATATCGCCTACTTAGAGGCAATCTCTGCTTGACTTCAAAACAACGTCTGACCCAGCTCTGTTAGAAATGCTACATTTAAAGAAATCCCAGTCCCTCTGTACCACACGCTCCAGAGACCTCAACCTCATTACCACAATCAACAAAATATGCTGGAGGGACAGGTTCATAACCCAGAGACTGTCCGTGCTCTGAAAAATTTATTTATTTATTTTATTTTACATTTGTTGACCGGGCTAGTCTAGCTGGATACATATCCTTTTTCAGTAGAGGCCCGGGGAGAAAAGCTCCCAATCATGAGAACAGTTTAGCATTACAATTTGATAGAAATCTTACATTGTAAAGAATAAGAAAACAGTAAAAAAAAACATTATATACATGCTTGTAAAGAGAAATCATAGGTTGAATAGGTCAGAAAAGGTAGATAAGGAGGAAGTAAACTGGTTGATAGTTAGTGAGAAAGTAAAGAGTAGGATAATGTGAAAGCTGTGGGTATTAATCTGGGGTTGGACATGGGCATAACCAGTGGGACTGTGAGACTTCCCATACATGTCAAGCAGAGCACCTCACTGGCCCTCTTCAAGAGAAATCTTGATGAGTGGATGGAAAATTGAAAATTCACCCTGGGGATAACTCCAGTGGCTTTACCTGACAGGGGCACTGGGAACTAAGGGTGGGTGTCACAATGCCAGGGTAATCCTATGGGCCAGGCTTGTAAAGGCTCCAGGGACATAGTACACACCTATGAACCTATGAACCTATAAACAAGCAAACTCAGAGGGCTAATGAATTCTACCAAAGCCAAATTCCAGGTAAAAACAGCCTCTCAGCAAAGACAATCACAAGGCTTTCTTTAGCTATGTCCACATCCACAAAGGCAGTATACAACAATGTGCAGAACTAACTGTAAATGAAGCCACCTATACTGAGCCAGAAGTTATAGCAAATCTAATGGCCGACAAATTCAGCTCAAATTTTACCCCCCCCCTCCCGACACCCTTCAGAAAATACTGTCAAACATAACTCTCCAAGTTATCACTAAGGAACAGATTCTCAATGCACTCTCCAAGGTTAAGAACACCACATCGATGTGCCCCAGCAATATCGTAAAATGCCTAATAAATAGCATGAAAGCCAACCTATCCGGACCACTAGGATCCTTATTTAACTATAGCCTCTAGAGAAGCATCATGCTAAGAGAATAGAGGAACTGCACATGGGGAGGGCATCTATGGGCCCTGGTAACTGCAGACCCATAAGTCTGGCTGATCGCATATATGATGCTGTGGAAAGAATGATCATGGGATGATTAACAAGGACAAAGGAAACCTTCAGACACTGCATACAACCTAGTTTGGTTTTGTCAAGGGCAGGTCATACCTACTCAACCTGTGGCCCTCTTCAAGAAAGTATAGCAATCGATGAAGGGAAAATGGTGCAGTCTGCGTACAATGAGATGGCCAAGGCATATGACAGAATACAACACCTGGGCATGGTAAACAAACTCACGAAATAAGTATAAACCCCTTTGTTACCTGCTGGATAACCAGCTGGATCATACACATAACCCAATAAGTTAGGACAGAGAAATCCATCTCTGCAAAGAGGCTAGACAGTAGCAGAGTCTCTTAGAGCTCTGTGTTCAGTCTGCTCCTTTTTGGCATCTACTTCTCTGAAGTCAAGGCCGACATCAGGGGACTTTTGACTGACCAAGTGTGCAGACAATTGTAAACTAGGTGCAGTCATAGAAAACCCCCCCCAAAAAATATATATATACATTAATATCCTCTAAAAAGGGCTGAAAGAAAATAATTACTGGTACCAGAGTGATATGTCTATAACCCAGTGTCAAGAAATGCATAATAATATCCTTTGTGAAGTCACCTATCCCTGGAAACTACCATATTAATAACACACCTATAAGAGTAGACCCAATAGTCAGAGATTTGGGGAGAATGCATGTAAGCAGTAACCTGGACTTCAACCTCCACGTGTCTACGATAGTAAGGAAATCATTCTATACTGCACAACTTATAAGATTGTCTTAGTCCAAGGAAGTCACCATTTCACAATACTTGGCCCTCATTAGACCAATCATCAAGTACAACACCCCCTTTGGTATGTACCTGATAAGGCACATACAACAACTGGAACATACACAGAGGTTCCTCCCAAAAAGAATACAGGGTATACAACATGTCCTATGCAGACTGACTCACATCCCTATCTCTGTGCTCATTCTCTTCCAGACTGTTGGGAGGTGATCTTTTCTGGGCCTACAAGGCATCCTCAGATCCTGCTTTGATCGACTTTTTGTATATCTGCAAAAAAAAATACCACCAGAATTACCCAATCTAGGGACCTAAACATTGTCTGTAGCATATATAGAACATGTTGGAGAGGCAGATATGTGTCTCAGAAACTACCCCTTCTCTGGAACAGGTTTCCCATTCATGTAAAACAGAGTTCTTCCCTAATTCAGTTGAAGTTTAACTTAGACCAGTGGATGAGGAATTGGAAATTCACCACAGGTTAAGCACCTACGTCTCTAATGGACAGAGGCAGCCTGTAAATGATTGATCCCTCCCAGCCCTAGCCAACATATACCATTTAAAATAACCTTATGATACCAAAACTTGTTAGATATGTTTGGGGTGCATGGCTAGGCTTATAAAGACCCCTGTGGTCATTGCCCTAATGAACCTAATGTTCTAAGTTCGAAGCACAGCTTAGTTATGACTTCTCATGAGCATATGCACAAAGTGGTTTTAGGCTTTGCTTGATAAGTGGTACATAGAAGGGACAAGAATATTGGTTTTCATTGAGAATAAGAAAACAAGGGAATTAAAGCAGGTGGTACTTGCAAAATAGTTGTTACATTAGCAATTAGTTCTAATTATAGCTTTGCTGTAACTGTGGTACAAAGTACTAGAAAATGAATCATGCTATAAGGATGCATTCATAACATTAATTTAAAGCTCTTGTTCGTTTTCCTACATTTTTTTTCTACACAGCTCGAGTCTTTTAAACATTTACATCTTAAACAATGTCAGTTACACTTCATAACATGAAAGCTTGCTGCAATATGATAGCATAAAATGTGTAGTTCTTTTGTGTTTGCATTGTACTGTAATTATCCTTGCTGTATCAATGGTCTATTTTGCTTTTATAATAAAGTGTGAGGATTGTAAAACCACATTTACTGATAGTCTAAAATTCCTTTGTTCCAGTAGCCCGAAGAAGCTTATTAACCTAACTGTGCATGGAACTAGGGCAGTGCTTTCTCACAGCCTTGACATGCTGTAGCTGTAAATAGAAAACATTTGCAAATAATGATATTATAAACAATACTGCTGAATTAATTTACTGCATATTAATAAATTATGTTTGGAAGTCTGATACTCAAATATCTGTCATTATTAGTGACTTGAAATTTGGGGGGATCGGCTTAGGGAAAAGTTTAAAATGTTGCTGTTATAATTTATAAACGTAAAAAGTTGCTAGAATAATGTGTTTTGCAATATGCATATTTTGAAGGATATGAGATATGAAATTCAAATGTCTGTCATTATTTAATGACTTAAAGTTAGAGGGGATCACATGAGTGACAAAGTACAAAGTACAAAATATGGCTTGTTATTATAAACAAATAAAGTTGCTAGAATAATATATTTTTCAGAACTACGTGCTTTATGAAGGCTGAAGCCTGAAACCCAAATGGTGAACAGGTTCTGTGAAATTATTTGACAAGTAAAAGGTAGTATGGGGATCAGATCAGGGACAATATTTAAAATATTGCTGTTATTTATAAACATAGAAAGTTGCTAGAATAATATGGAAGGATATAAATTCTGAAACTTAAATGCCTCAGTTAGTCACTTCCAACTTGAGGGGATCACATTAGGGACAACGTTAAAATATTGGTTGTATTTATAAACATATAAATTTGCTAGAATAATATATTTTGCAATACTATGCTGTTATAAACATAAAAAAGTTACTGAAATAATATGTTTTGATTTTTTTGCTTTGTTTTTTTTTTCTTTCTTTTTGCTCTTCAGGTTTGGGGAGGTTGAAAATGAGAGTCTCACCCTGGGCTCCAAATGGCCTACCCATTCCTAAAGTCTTCCTGATTTACACTACTCAATAAAACTTTCAAAACATAAACTAAAAATACACAGAAATGTTATTCAAGTTACCCCACCAAATTCACATAAATTCAGAATGCAAACTGATTCCAGAAAAGACAAAAAAGTTAGACTAATATCAACCCCACTGACCAAAGCAGTTTGGGATGTCACTGTTCTACTGTACGTTAAAGACTGCATCAAAAAAAACATTATTCTATGTATATCTGACAGACTCTCTAATATTGCAAGATATACAACTTTATGCCAGAGAGTCTAACTTGCTAACTTGGACAGTTTAGAACTTTAAGAGATGATCAGTATAGTGTATTTCTGTTTTTTCCATAATTTTTATAGATGACTCCATTGCAGATTGTAACCGCACCCACATGAAACCCATTAAATGCCAGAATTTGTCTTTCTGAATCTCCTAAAAAATAATCCTTCCATAATGGCAGTCACAATACAACACAATCATTTATGCAGTTTGATAAAAAATAGATGAATAAGCCAAAAATGAAATGCTGAATGTGTCTGCCATTTTAATTGGTAAGCCAAACAAGTGTTATTTAAATAAATGTTGACTGCAATTAAATTATTTCAGTAAATACCATAAATAAAATAAAATCTGAAATAATTTCTAAAACAGCATTATCATAGTGCCAGACATTAAAATCAGTTGGTGCTTTCAAATTCTGGCATTTAATGGGCACGTCTAATTAACCCTTCCCACTATGGTCTGGGAAATAAGCCCTAAAGGACTTCCATTACGGGTCACTACCACTACCTTCTAAGAACTTCCAAACTACAACCCCATCAGGATAACATATAGCGTATGTACTGCAGTCTTTTACTAGTACTCACCACCGTGGTGCCCGTGCTTTACCCCGCGCTTGCCAAGCAGCCTACAGTGGTCCTTAACTCCCTTTCCTCCTATGCTACCTCATATATATTTTTACCACTAGGAGCCACTGCTACCCCACTTACTGATTAAGATCTCCTAAATCTGTTTTCCTTCTCTCCCAAGCTATCCCCCACTCCCATTCATACTTGCCCCATTGGCCTGCTTTGACTTGACTTGAGCTGTATTTCACCACCTTACTCCCCTCAGCCTCGTTTTCCCCTGCTGTCCCTGAACTTCATTCACAAAGCACACTTTTCTGCTTCAGCTGGCTGATTGGTTTCAGCCAGCCACCTTCTCTTTAGCTATTTAACTATACACAAATTACTAACTCCATCACCAGGCCCAGTAAAACAAAACTCCCAGGTACCACACTAGCTGGATCTTAGCTTCTCATCCCAGTAAAATCTTAAACTCTGGCATCACACCCAACGCTATAGGAGACCACTTGCCAGCATTTATCTACCGAGCTTCCCACTCCTCTCCTCACCTACACCAAGTCATCCACACATGTAACTTCATAAACTTTGACCCAACTGCCTTCTCTAACTCCCTGAAACAAACAAATTGGAACCCACTAAAAACCCTTCCACTTGATAATGCTGTAAAATTTTTCAACTCCTCCTTCTTAAACATCCTCAACTCCCTAGCGCCACCAAGAACAAAAAGAGTAAAAAACAAATCCGCCCCGTGGCTAACCAAAGATACCAAAAAACTTATGCTACAAAGAGACAAATCCTGGAAAACATGCCATCAAAACAAGCAGCCTGAAACTTTTCTTAAATATAAATAACTCTGCCACCTTGCTAAAAAACAAATCATCAGAGACAAAAATTCCTACAAAATTAAACTACAGTTTAACCAATCTAAAAGCCCAAAACAATTCTGGAACTCCATTAATTCTCTTCTCAATCCAGGTACCAAAAGCAACCCTGCCCTGACACCAGCAAATCTGACCCTGAAATAGCCCCTCTATTCAACTCCTTCTTCACTAATGCCATAGCTGAACTGACCAAAACCTTCCCTAACAATAACCCCTCCCCTTAATCCACCCTATCGTCACCACCACCGACAACACCCTCTGCCCCCAACCCTCCACCTATATTCAACCTTAAACCCATCTCAACATCCTATATAAAAAAATTACTCTCCAAATTAAAACCTTGCTCCAGTGCCCCTGACAATATCCCATCCTCCTTACTAAAGATAGCCGCAGATGGTATCGCTCTTCCTATTAGCATCCTGATCAATAGATCCATGCTAGAATCTTATGTTCCCAAATTATGGTGCACTGTCTTCATTCTACCTCTCCATAAAGGAGACAAAAACAATAACATCTCCAACTTCCGCCCCATAGCCATCCTCTCCCTAATTTCCAAACTACTAGAAAAATGCATCCACATTCAGCTTATGCCATTCTTAGCCAATAACCAACTAATCACTCCAACCCAACACAGCTTCCATCCAGGCCATAGTACAACCACTGCACTTCTCTCCTTCCTAGAGACAATAAATCTAGCCCTGGACTACTTTCTTTATACTGTTCTTCTAGATTTGTCCAAGGCATTTGATACCATCTCCCACACCCATCACCTAAACCATCTCTTTGACCTTAATCTCTCCCAGAATACCTTACCCTGGTTCTCTAGCTACCTCTCCAATAGATCTCAAGCTGTAAAATGGGGGACAGGCACCTCAACCTTCCTTCCCACTTCCACTGGGGTTCCCCAGGGATCCATACTCGGTCCAATGCTGTTTAACATCTTTATTAACAATTTCCACAAAGCCATATCCAATACCAAAATTGTACAATATGCAGATGATTCCACATTAATCTGCAGTGCCACCAACCTACCAGAGCTTCAGTCACTGACCCAAGCTGTTTTCTCCACCACTGAAAACTGGATGCTTCAGAATCACCTCTCACTAAATTCAAATAAATCCAAAATACTATTATTCTCTCCCTAAAAAGCTTCGCCTCTTGATAAAAACTCATTCCAAATCATTAGCCAGAACAACTCCACTATAGAGTTTGTTCCCTTTGCCAAACTACTGGGGATCACTATTGATGAACACCTGAAATTCGACACTCATATCCAGCAAAACATTAAGAAAACCCATATAAAACTTGGTATGCTATACAGGAACATCCAGTTTCTCTCTCCTTCCACCAGACAAATGCTTGCCACTACCTATCTACTCCCCTCACTAATGTATGGCACTGCTTTATTAACTAACTTATCTGCCACACTCACTTCAAAATTGGAAGTCTGTTATAAAAAAAATTCTAAATTTGCCACCAAAGCCAAATACTTCTCCCATCACTGTATTGCTCTTATGTTGTTAAACTGGTTTGAACTCTCCAACCATCTAGACTATCTTCAGATTGCCACAGACCACAAGCTAATCATTTAACCCCACTAAGTGCCCTGCTCTATGCAACATCCTTCTCCCTTACACCCCTTAAAGAACTCTCAGATCTACTCACCAAACCAGAATCTGTGTCCGAAAACCCAATCGCCCTGCTGGTCAACTCCTGCTATCCTTTTCCTTAGCAAAAGAATGGAATTATCTTCCTTCCTCTCTAAGGACCTGTGCAAACTTTGAAAACTTTAAATCTCCGTTACATTCCTACCTTTACTCTAACAGAAAATGAAACTGCATTCTCCCCACCTAGTCCTATAACTCTTTCTCCACCTCTAACCCCCTCTCCAGCTATGATTACTAGCCTCTCTAGCTATAGGCTACCACACACATGTACATATTGTAAATATCAAATTTGTACCATGTACCTAAAAATTTACACCTGGTCTCTAACATGAAATGTAACTGTAAATTGTTCATTAATATTGTGTCTGTATCTAAAGGTAACATGTACCTAAGAAATTACACCTGCTCTCTAGCATGAAACATAATTGTAAATTGTTTTTCTTTTCTATATTGTATATGTATCTAAACTTTGTAACATGGAGCTTTTCTCCCCGGGCCTCCACTGAAAACAGGTTCCTTGAGCCCAGTGGACATCCCCGGTCATCAAACTGGAAATAAAAAATAAATAAATGCTATCTTTCTGTTCAGCAGCCCACAGCATTTCTCTGCAGCAACTACGTATTAGCCTACTGTTAAGTGAACCTGACAGTTCCGTTCTCCTAAATCTCTAACCCTTCTAATGTTTGTGTACAAAAAAGAGCCAGTGGTTCATGATAGATTGCAAAATTCAACACCTACACATACACATATACACACTCACGTGCACGCACGCACACACACACACACACACACACACACACATATATATATATATATATATATATATATATATATATATATATATATATACTCACACGCAGGCACACATGCGCAAATCTTCCCAATCTCTCATTTTTTAATAAAGGCTTTCACTATGGGTCATCAAATGTTACACTGCAGATGATCACAATCACCAAACTATAATCTCTGAAAAAATCACAACAAATTAGCTTGTTGGCATTCTTGAAATCATTTCTTCAATTGTAAGCAATGGATAGTCTTCACTTTTACTTGTATTATTCAGACCTCATATATCAACACAAAAGTAAATCTTGTTTTTTTATTCACAACAGTGGCCATACTATTCATGCATTCTCCTGGCTCTAATTACTTCTAATGACACCTAAACTTTCCATGCACCTCAGTTCCTGTTCTGCATTATGTCTAAATTCTACAGGTACTTTTACGGAAACAAAAGCCACCGATACGGCATCAGATTTTATATGCCTGACTCATACCTCTCAACTGTACAGATTTTCGCAGAATGTCCAGATTTTTGGCTTATATTTTAGTCTGTTCCTCATAAAATCTGTGTTTTTCTGACAAATTACTGGGATGATCTGATGACTGAAGTAATTAAATAATGACATACATTTGAGATTCAGACTTTAGATCCTTCAGAAAATGTATGTTAAAACAAATTATGTTACTATAGCAACTTTCTAAGCTTATTAGAGTAATATTTAAAATATGTCCCTATTTTTGGGCATTTGTCCCCCCACACCCATTTGTCAGTCTTTGTCCAGGTTTCTTGCACTGAAAGGTTGAGAGGTATGTGCTATGCTGTTCCTTCCTGGCAAGTTTCTTAGACCCATAAACAAATTGGCATATATATGCAGGATATCATTGTTATAGATCTGAGCAGTATTGGAAATGTCTCTATGATTCTTTGATTTTGAACAGATGAACTTTGATTTTTACACTGTTAATCATATTTCACTCGTTCTAGTTATTATAAGCCACATGACTCAAAATGTTAGAAGATTTAACTTAAGTGCAACTATTTGAAAAACAAACAGTCTGATCTTTTTAATGTTTGTACAAATAGGTCAGTAGTGTCTGGCCTAATGGCACCATTTAACAGGATAGTCTAACAATGTACAACAGTTCCTTCCTGAGAATTTTCTATCCCCAGTGGTTTACAAGTACTTTCTAGCATGATACTGCAATGTACACAACTCCCTCAATTACATTCAAAATTCTGTCTATTAAATCTCAAGATTTCTTTTCAACAGTGACTTACACACCTTTTCTTGGCCTTTCTTTCTCAGTTTTGCCTGTTTATTTGACTTACATTTTGTTTTACACACATACATATTTCTCATTTTTTTTAACTGTGCACTACCTGCACTATACAAGACCACAGTTTTTGATAAGGTCAAGCCTCAGCAACTTGCCCCTTTGTTCATCATTTCCTCTATCACAAGGCATGCTTTCTGTTATAAAATCATGTACTGAATTCATAGCTTTTGACATAAGCATCTATACTCTCTGTAACACCTGTGCTCTACTTAAGAAGAAATGTCTTCTTCTTCTTTTGGCTTTTCCCGGTTAGGGGTTGCCACAGCGGATCACCTGTCCGCTCATGATAGGCAGTGGAGTTTTACAGTGTCGAGTTGCCAGCCCGGCGCCCAACCTTCCACAGAAGGCACACACACACTCACACCTAGGGCCAATTTAGAGTGTCCAATCCACCTACAGCATGTCTTTGGGATGTGGGAGGAAACCCACGCGACCACATGGAGGACATGCAGACTCCGCACAGAAGGTACCCCAGCCGAGGATCGAATCGGAGAACTCTTGCTGTGAGGTGGCAATGCTAAGCGCTGCACCACCATGGCCGCCCACTTAAGAACAAATGTCTAATAAATGGAAAACCCTTTCTGGGATGGAAATAATGCAGATATTGCTGTTTTGTCTTTCTCCACATCAAGAAAACCAAAAGAACCACCTTTATGACTTTTCACCAGTAATATGCATGAATGCAGCCTAATTAATCCTTTTGAAGTTCTAAATTAACATAGTTGCACTGACAAATAAATCAAAATGTGTTTATCTACAGCTCAGGTTTTCTGCCACATTTCTGCATAGCACAAGAATTGCAGGAAGTTGCTGCTGAACCATTTTCCCACTGAGAATTGTACTTTGGTAGGTCATAACACAGATCCTTTTGAAAGTAGATATAAATATATTTCTTCATTTTATCAGATGCATATGTTCAGTTCCAGCAGCAATTTCACTACTAAGTGATATCATGTCATTCAGGAGGTTTAACAAATGAAGCTCTGAAACAGGATGTGTAGCCTAGCTTCTATGAGGCCTATAGTCAAAATGAACTCTCACAGCAACATCCCTGCATCTCATGAAATGTAAATTACTACAGCTGGCTCTTTACTCTGGAATGTATACATGTAAGTCTTTATATGCAATATGTTAACATCTTTCACTGGATAATTGGCACTGATTTGGCAAGAGAACATTTTTTTTTTTCTGGAGTGCTCTTTTCTGTTAGTCTTCATTAGCTTTATGGATTGTTATAAGCTCAGCATATATTCTTCTGTGACATTAAGTGATAATATGTTCGCCAAGAAAGTTACTTGAAAAGTTTTGATTTCAATGACTGTTATCCCAGTTATCAGCATTCCACTAAACAATTTAACTTACACTCTCAATAAACAATAGCAGTACCACCATCATGCAGAGATGGACATCTCCCACAACCTTTGAAATAATTATATATTGGTAATCTTATTTCTAATATGTTGTAAGCCTACCTCTTAATACTGATTACAGATTACATCTTTACAATCAAAAATCTATTAAATTAGCTATAATGCTAGACTAGATTTAATAGCATATTTATGTAATAACTGTAGTGTCATCCAGTAAATATATGTGTATTTGTTTCTAACAGTTTCCACATTAGAGCTATTCTTCCTGCAAGACTTTCTTCATTAACAAATTCAAATAAATAAAGAAATGTGCTTCCTGTCCCTTGGTCATATATGGCCAATTGTAACAGTAACAGCCCTACAATAAGTACACATCAGCTGTATATATTCTTCCAGTGTCCAAAAGATCAGTATTTAACCAAAATGCAAATGTTAGGCATGAATCTCCTGAGACTTAAATAGACCTGGGAATATTGCCACTGCATACATGTTGCCATATGTACTACAGTCATTTTGGTTAATGACTCTATAGTTTGCTGAAGTGCCGCGTAGATATTTTTGTTAGGGAATAAAACGTAATTTAGTTAGGAGTGACATAAGACCATGCTTGCTCAAGAGTCTGTTTGAGGCCCATTCATCTTTTGCACCTGATGAGCTGAGCTTTAACCCTTAAGTAAGAAGCATCCAGATGAAGATTTCAAAGCTGGCCCAGTTCTGTGCATATGGTCTTTGCTCTTCTCCTCCTGGTATTTTTTCTCTCAGATAGAACCACCATCATACAGAATCGCAGCATGAAGGAAAGTATGCCATAGGGATATGTGCAGCACAAAGTGCAGGAGTTTGTAAAGCATTGCCCTTCCACTTTAACTGGTATAATCTGCATAACTAGCTGATGCATCATAAGAACTTATGGCACTTATGTATTCACCTGCATGCATAGATTAGCACCATGAAATACTACACAGTATCTCTCCTGCACAATAATACTATATAGCAGGCACATGTTCAACCCTAATAGGCTACCAGTTATAAACACAATACAGAAAACAGATGCATTTATCATACATACGTTTTCTTTTTTTTCTGCTTTGAATGTGTCATGGGATAATAATATACATTGGGCAGATCCTAACTGTGAATTATGATGCAAAGAATAATAGACAAAATATGTTGGTACAAATACTATCCAGTTAAGGAAGCCAACTGGTTTATAAATGATGAGACCATGAAGACAACTAGTGTGATACTTAAAGTTATAAACACAATAAAATTATTTTTATGGAGTATCAGTTTAATCTGTCTAAGAGGTACATAATAATCAGATGCATTGAATGACCCACACATGCCTTCATATGCCAGCAGAAAATATATCTATGCAAACCTAAGCATAATATAATAGACAGACTATAACTATGTGGAAAGCCTTTTAGATTCACATCTAACACATAAAAGTAAAGAATTGTGTTTATTATATATAAGCAGTATGAGCTTGAAAGATGCCAGAGAAGGTCTGCAGGGTAAAACAAGCTGCTTAGCAGCTAATAATGAGATATGTCTGAATATAAAATGACAATAACATTTATTCACCTAGGGACAACTAAGAGTGAGGCATTTTAACTATATTGCAAAAGAGTGCTGACAATGACAGCGGTCTAGAATGTGTTCTACCCATCTTCAGATAGGTCTATTAGGACTGCTTCTAGGAAGTTATCATCAGCTGGAAAACACATTTTCTTTTTTCTACAGGCAAGTGTCTTGGATTGATACATTCCTGGCTATGGTCAAATAGCAACACCATTTTAATGTTTATGTGACCTACCATAAAGCCTGCTATATTGTTTAGGAGTTCTCTCAGTCTCAGAGTTCAGGGAATTGCTCAACTGCATAAATTAACATGGCTCATCATGGCCACTTATAGTAATGAACATGGCCAAAATGCCATGTTCATCCACTGTGAAAGAGGTTAAGTGCTAGGGAGATTTGTGGTCAGGTAGTGTAAGGGGGGCTGTACACATCTGTATGTGAGAGACTGCATGTGTGAGTCTAATGGTGAACTATGTGTCTGCCGGGGGGGGTCACAGTAGGGGGTTAATGAGGGAGTATGTTAGGTGTGTGTGTGTGTGTGTGTGTGTGTGTGTGTGTGTGTGTGTGTGTGTGTGTGTGTGTGTGTGTGTGCGCTCATGCATTCTTGTGCATTTGTGTTTGTGGGCGTGTGTGTGTGTGCACGCGCGTGTGTGTGTGTGTGTGTGTGTGTGTGTGTGTGTGTGTGTGTGTGTGTGTGTATGTGCACATGTGTGCGTTTACTTATGCATGCCTATATGTGTGCTTATGTAATGAATGTGTGAGAGTCTGTCTATGAATGTGTGTGTGTGCGTGTGTGTGTGTGTGTGTGTGTGTGTGTGTGTGTGTGTGTGTGTGTGTGCCCGCGCGTGCATTTGTGCATGCCTGTATGTGTGCTTATGTAATGAATGTGTGAGAGACTGTCTGTGAATGTGTGATCATATGTCTGTGAATGTGTGTGTGTGTGTGTGTGTGTGTGTGTGTGTGTGTGTGTGTGTGTGTGTGTGTGTGTGTGTGTGTGTGTGTGTGTGTGTGTGTGTGTGTGTGTGTGTGTGTGTGTGTGTGCGCTCGCGCATGCATTTGTGCATGCCTGTATGTGTGCTTATGTAATGAATGTGTGAGGGACTGTCTGTGAATGAGTGTTCATATGTCTGTGAATGTGTGTGTGTGTGTGTGTGTGTGTGTGTGTGTGTGTGTGTGTGTGTGTGTGTGTGTGTGTGTGTTTATACATGTGTGTGTGTGTATACATGTGTGTGCGTGTGTGTGTGTGTGTGTGTGTGTGTGTGTGTGTGTGTGTGTGTGTGTGTGTGTGTGTGTGTATACATGTGTGTGTGTGTGTATACATGTGTGTGTGTGTGTGTGTGTGTGTGTGTGTGTGTATACATGTGTGTGCATAGGCAGGTGAGTTAAGTGGCTGTTATACTTTCACACAGACTATTAATGAGCAAAGCCTGCAACACTGAATTGGGGGACACTACACGTCAGGGAATAACTCTGAAGACACAGTCCAGGCAGGACTACTAGCCACCAGGAAGAATATTAAAAATGTGGATTAGGGGAAACACTGGACACCAGGGCGATCTCTTCACTGTCATGCCTGAACAGCACATATACAAGACATGGGTGAGAGGAAACACAAGGCACCAGGGAATAGACTTTTATCTTAATGGCACTTACATATAACTTAGGTTAGGCGAACACTAGTCAGCCAGGAAACTCAATGCCAAATGTAAATATTATCTGTGAATCTCCTGAGACTTAAAACAAACTTGGGAATACTGCCACTGCATGCACATTGCTATATAAGGTACAAACATTTGGTTAATGCCTCTGTAATTTGCTGTAGTGCCACTTAGATTTTCTGTAGTGCTTTAAAGGCATCTAATAACAAAATAAAAGCAATGTGGACTGGGGAAGCACCAGGTACCAGGAATACAATAAGGATTGAGCCGTAAATGCACTAAAAAGGATTCTAACGCTGTACCCTTCTGCCAGGGATATTAGTCCTCTGAACCACCACTAGACAGCAGGGATGCAAAGTGTCAAATAAATAAGAAAGAGAAAAAAAGTAAACTACAAAGTGGAGAAAAGGCTTTGAACACCACACCTGTACCACAAGAAACATCAGCATTATCCAGCTGATGTAAGGTGGCGGAGAAAGGATTTTTTAACATATACCCCAGGACTGACAAAGTTGAAATTTCCGTGCAGGAGTAGAGTAGGTGCTCCTACATGGAAAATGGCCGCCTAGTGATCTGGGAACGTGCCATTTTGATGTGCATGAGCCTGCCTACACTGTTCTTGCATGGAAAGCCCTGCAGTATGTTATTCGGCTCATTTGCTGGTGAAAACCATGCAAATGAGCTGAATTAGCGTTTCAGGAAGTAGGCATGCTCTGTGCAGGAACAGTCTAGGGTGCAGAAATGCATTCAGCTACTCATAGCTGGCTTTTTTAGGCACCAGCGAACCCTGCAGTCTCTGGGGGGCCCCCAGACCTGAGGGGCCCCCAAACACAGCAAGTTAACTTATCTTGATATTTTGTAGCATGCCTTTTAAACCAAGTGGGTAATAATAACTCTTATTTATATCTGCTTTAAAACTCAATAATATCTCTGGTTATAGTGAAAGTGTTTTGTCAATTAACAATTTTCACAAGTCCATTAATATTTTAGCACTGACAGTATGCCCCTTGCTTAGTTAAATCCTACTGATGGACATTCACTCCACTAAAACTAACAACAGAGCCAGGTTTAGGTACCTGCAACACCCACAATGCAGGGGGGGGCCTTAATCATCCTTGACATTGTAGGAGCCTCACAAAATCTGCTGCTGATTGGAGAAAATGAGGAGGAAAATTGCATTAATTTTCTAATTAAGCTCTTTAACCTGAACAAGGCTGTGATATAACCCTATAAGGATAAAGCTGATAATGTATATGAACAAGGTAAGCACTAGAGAGAACAGTAGCACAGAGTGACTGACCTCAGTTCATACCTTCATTTTAAAAAGAACTGTCAGAACACTGAGGTGTGCACAGGAGGTCATTATAGTTTGTGTTTGGGCTGGAAACAGTAAGGTCATTGTTTCTTTTACATTTCTCACAAACTCAGAGGTGTACAAAGAAGGTTTCTATAGCTTGTGTAGGGGCATTGTACTATCTGTGAGCAACAAAGTAGAATACATTATTGTAATAATTTTTTTTCACTTTCCTCACACTCACACATCAGACATGTATGCAGGTGGCTGCCTTTGGGGGTTAGGGGTGAAGAGTGGGGACGTATGCTATTTATATGTACGACAGCAGTAAGTTGCAATACATGACTTTGGCTATTTGAACCTCTGATTTCATCCTAATTTAACACCAGAGGGTTGTACAGGCAGTGACTGTCTTTTTTTTTTGGGGGGGGGGGGTTAGGAGGCAGCCATCATTTCCAGATAGGATCTGTGCATCCTCACAACAGCTTGTTTATTGTGAGCTACTATTAAGTCAGCTTTGAAAATTAGGTCTTCGGCACAACTTATGCTTTCCTTGAAAGAAAAAAATAAGACTAACCCCCGGATTCACAAATCCTCCGTGTAAGACTAAATAAGTCTCACTCGGAAACCGCAGTTGAACGGTATGACATCAGCGTGCCATGCATAATCATGAGGGCACGCTGACTCCACTTCAAGTCTAACACGGACTGTGCAGGAAGGCAGGGGGTGTGTCTGACTGCCGAGCAGTCCAAAGGTCCATGCCCCTGCAAGTGTCTGAATTGTGCAATGTCAACACACATGAGCGAGTCCGCTCAAATGTTTACATACCCAACACTACACTCCCTCACATTGTAACCCCCCAGTACAGTTATAAAATGTAAAACTTTTGATTTTATTCTTATAATTCTCGGTATAGCTGCCCGTATTTGCGCGTGTTTGCGCGGGTGTGCCTATTGCTTAGCTGCAGTTAGCAATTTCGACATTGAAGAGCATAATAAGAAATGTTTATGCAAATTAATCCAAATAGCAATAGCGTAGTGGTAGAGCCTTCGCACAAAGAGGAGGCATTCACGGTTCAAGTCCCACCACTCCCCTTTCTATTTTATGTTTAAAATTAGTATATGAAATAATACCTGGCATATATGAATAAACTTTTACTGAAAAGTATTGAAATGGCCTATGGATCAGTGAACAAAATGTATATATATAAATATAAGAAGGATCATGACATATAAATGCCCGTAGCTAAGCAGCACTTTACCCAGCACAATGTAGTTGCCCGTAGCCAAGCAGCGCTTTACCCAGCACAATGTAGTTGCCCATAGCCAAGCAGCGCTTTACCCAGTGCAATGTAGTTGCCCATAACTAAGCAGTGCTTTACCCAGTGCAATAGGTTTGCGTGGAGCTGCGCACCTCACTAACCAGCGCAACGCTGGGCAATGTCGGGCAACGTGGAGCAACGTAGAGCAATGTAGAGCAAAGCTGAGCAAAGTCGCCTAAACACAGCCACACCCCCTAGCCTGTCTGGACAGTAGTAAAATAAAAAGCAATGACAAGGTTGGAACCCAGAACACTGTGCACCATAAACAAAGTACTGAACCACTAAGCCATGACAGCTGAGGATAAACATCCACTGTTAACATACATATACTTATAAATGGTAGATTAACCATTGCTGAGCAGGACTGCAGTCAGCCGAGAAGTTTCAAAAACAGCAAATCACAAAAAAGTGCGGGAAATATGGCATATTTAAGCTCCATAGAGGGGAATACTTGCCATAACTGATTGTAGCTCCCATCTGCAGTTAGAATGGCTGGTGGTGGAGAGGGTAGTCGCTTTCGAGCGCAACGCTGGGGCATCGAGGAGTCAAAATACATTGTTTGGCTCCTTGTCCACCATCATGAGTCAAGACTCCTGCAGGGCCAGTTCCAAGGGATGGAGTATAAAGCAGAGGCTAGGAACCGGTTAGCTCATGACCTCACCAGTGCCACAGGCGTTCCCCAGACTGGTGAGCAGGTCCGTCACCACCATGCAGAACTGAATAGACGGAAGCAGGACCTACTGAACCAATGGATACAGGAGGCCCGTGTCATGCAAGATGCCCCACTACTGAGTAGGTAGCCATGGAATGCAATATGTAAGACATGCTAATTTAGTCTAGATAATGGATAGGTATGTCTCAATATCCCTTCATTTACTTCACAGCTGCAGGTGTCCATGCTGCGAATCAGCAAGCCTGTTCAGATCGGCTGCTGAGGCTATGCCACCAGGCAGGTTAGTAATTATTCTGTATGTATTGTTATATAAAATATGTGAGAGAGCCTGAAAAAAAGTGTTGTAGCCCAATAATACAGCCATAAAATGCCCTGAATAAGTCCTCTGCATGTAGTGTTATATGAAATAAGTCAGAGAGCCAGAAAAAGAGTGTAGTAACACATTAATAAAGGTAAAATAAGTCCGGAATAATATCTCTGCATTTACTGTCATATAAAATAAGTGAGCGAGCATGAAAAAGAGTGTTGTAACCTATTAATAAAGGTATAATATGTCTTGAATAAGTCTTCTGTATGCACTGTAATATCAAATAAAGGAGAGAGAGCCTGTAGAAAAGTATGTAATGTAATTAGTAAAGGTATAATACTTGGAGTGTGTCTGTGTCACTTACTTTGAAATGTTGTTGTATCCTTGCATTATACAAATAGTACTGTTGTATTAAGTGCTGTCAACCCACAGTTGGGCATTCCCATATAAAGTGGATGAAGGAAGTGCCAGTAGCTGTGAAGCATATATACAGTCCTCAACAGTTGGTTAATGGCTGGCATGCATAGGTAAATCTGGCACACAAGTAGCTTGTTAATGTGTTCCCCAGAAATGTGAGTGTGCTACATGAAATGTAGGGTTCTGTAGAAATTTAACTGAAAATGTCACGTGAACACATCCAAATATGTAGATATATAAATATAAATAAAATATATAAGTATGTAGCAGTAACATCTGCATCTTGGACAGTTAGTATGTCAGATATAGGTCAGGTATATAATGAACTAGCCAAACTCATTACACAAACTAATGCATGTTTCCTAGTGTAATAATACATGTAGGGGATATACACCTGCAGTCAATAGGAATGTAGTATAGACTAAAAGTACTTATAAGATGTTAATAGAGGTTTCTTATTACACCCTACTGTATGTGCATAAACAATGCAATTCCACACCTCAATGGGTATGTCTAATCTCAAAACATTTGTTGGGACATATGTCCTATTGTTCTATAAATATCTGCATTTACTTTGATGCATGTGCCCTGTTCAAACGCCACAATCTTGGTGGCCTGTTGCTACCAATCATCCCTGCATGCTGTTGTAATTTCCACTTTTGTTCAATATATGCATGTGTTATGCTTGCTGTTCAACTGTTGGAACCCTGGTATTTTGGGTTAATGCAAATATTACTGCATGCTGTTACAACTAATTTGGAATGCTGTTGTCTATGTTGTAATTAAACACACCTAATCACAGAACGTATGGGAAGGCCGGTCCCAGCAGACTCACCTGTCCCTCCTCAGCTGGCGATTGCACCTAGCACAAGCAGGTCCGGTGCCCAGCCCGGGCTCCCTTCCTCCGTTGGTCCTGCGCTGTCCCCCCATGCAAGCGTGGGCGGAGAAGGGACACCTGTCACCTTCCGAATGGTCTGGGTTGTGGTGAGTAGGGAGATCCAGCTTTCAGGTCGCTGATCCCCTATGCCAGCTTGAGGCGAGAGTGGCGCGACTCATGGGTGAGCCTGCCCCTCCTACGCAGCCCCCAGCACAGCCACCCTCGGGGCTGTAAAGGTGCAGTGGTGACTGCCCATGGGTGGGGATCTCAGTTCCACTATTACCATCTGTGGGCTCAAGGGCTTGCAATTTCCAAACATCCGTCCCCGTCAATGGTGTTCACCCACCCCATGTGTCATACTCCACCCCTGTATGCGTCTTGTTTGTCTTGTATGTTTACCTCCCCAACCTACCTCCCCAAATATACCTACTTCCTCTATCTCACATTCCACTCTCACTTGAAAAAAAAAATTTAAAAAAAAGGGCAATCTGTTCCCACAAAAAAATTACGCCTCATACATAGCTGCCCATTTCACACACATGTCCACTGGACATGTAAACTGATAATTATAATTGGCAGTACAGCATACTTTGTTGTCCTCACCCCTTTCTCAGGGGTGGAAGGTTTCAAATTTCACTCCAAATATCTAACATATGCTGTTGCTGGTAAAAAAATGGGCAAATATGGACTTTCGCTACACCTGTCCTGCACATCCCGAGCTGGTTTCCCTACTGTCTTTCCCTCTTTGTGCCCCCTTTTTCACCACTTTCCTATCTCCCCATTTTCTTTTCTTTCAAAGAAATTAGCGCGGGGGTTAGCGGGAGTAAGCACTTTTAAGCAGTAGTTAGCGGGTTTGAGTGACTGTACACATTTGTGCGCTTAGCTAAGCATTGCTAAGCATTGCGCAAACCCATGCAGACCCGCTTACAACTGCTTAAAAGTGCCTTAGTCACTCTGTATGTCAGGGCCCTTGTTCTGCTCAGCAGCAAAATAAAACACCTCTGTCAGTTTTGAACCCCAGTCCATGGACACACTAGACTGCATGAAGTACCACTACGCCACAGCAGATATACAATAACATGGTGCTGAAATAAATATATCATGCAATACGATGAGTGAATGTAAAGGACAGATAGGAAGGCCATAACACAAAGGTTGTTCTGTAGATTTTTACCAGCAATTGTTGTGGAATTGCATTACATGACTGTGATAAGAGAAGGAGCCAGTCTAGCAGCAAATAATGTTATAGAGGCACTTTACAACCCCCACACAGTATCATAGCAGGACAAACACTGGCATATCTGATTAGGGCAGAGGCCATACTTCCTAAATGTGACTACTTTTCAGGGATGTCCCTGATTGTGAAACATATTTTAGCTGTGTCTCTCTGAATCCCTCTGAAAAGTACTGACGTTAGTCAGAAAGGTAGGGTATTACACAATGAATAATGACAATAATAAAAGTAGACACTGCTTGTACTTCATAAAAGGTGTACTAATCCATATGCACTGCTTCACTCAAGTCTACACTTACTGTCTCTATTATTTGTAAGGTGTATGTCACTTTTAACTACCTATCCCTGAATCCATGCAAATATGTATCTGAGTGTTTCATAGGCCTGGCAGAGGCACAAACACACAGGCATATTAGCTTTTCTGCTGTTACACACTCTGCAAATAGCTTTGGGAGGTCTTACACAAGCATATCCTTATGTAGGAGTACAACACAGAAATAACAAAGGATGTAGCCATGTATTGATAGCATCTGACTGTAACAATGCCATTGTACCAGTGCTGAAAACACCTGTGGGTTGCACAGACAAAGAATAACAGGCTAACATCTGGCTACCATCTGGATAGGTTCACAGTTGGGAACTATGCAGACAGACCACCTGCCTTGATAAACTAACAGGTACACACCAATCCTTTAAGCCCAGTAAGATAGCACTCACATAATAATACATAATGCTCTCTGTATGTCTGCATCCCCCCCAAATATTAAAAATATGTATGTGTTTAGGGTGTACCAAGGATGTAGGTAGGCATACTCAGTACTGGAATTGTCCATTTTTCATGAGAATCCTGTGCTAATGTCAACAATAAAAAACACAAACCCTGCAGAAGTGAGTACATCAATATGCACAGTATAACAGTTCACAAACAGTTCATGTGCTAAAAGAATACTTCTCAATAACTACTTTTGTATGGCAGTTAATTATATAAGTAGAAAAGAAACTACATACTCACATATATCTTGTGTAAGCATTTGTAGGGGTGAGTTAAACACTACACTGATAGCTCTGTACTGGAAGTGGCAACAGTCAGGTCTGAGTACAACATGTACATCACTGTCTACACCTCTAGCTTCAGATATAAGAAGTATACCAACCTTCTGACTTAAACAACAGTGTCCACAGCAAACAAGCATGGGCCCCACTCTGGAAATCTGAAAGGGCTACGCCTATATAACTTAGCAATTTTTAGCATTGGGTTGCTATGACAGTGAGTACTGCAATTACCACACAGCGGGCTATATGCATTTACCAAATGCTGGGCACCAATTGGTGCAGAGGGCATCACATGCACATGTGCAGATACCTAAAAAAGCAGACTGTACTTGCTATCCCCACATGCAATCATTACATTGCACATGTTATAGCATCTGTAAACCTGGAGAAGAGTAGAAATAAGAAGTATTACTTAATAATACAAATATTTAATTAAGTAAAACAAATTTACTGAATTATTAACCAAAAAATATTAATTAAAAAAAAAACTTAATTAATAACCAAAGAAAATTAAGTAAAAGCAAACTTTATTTAATCAATACCAAAAAAAATTAAATTGTCAAAACATACACAGACGGACCTGAAAGTGACAAACATGTATGTAACAGATATGTGTTTACTGGCAAGTAGTAGATGTTTATGAAGAGTACTGTAAATACTTTGAAACATGCATATGTGGCAGCAGTATGTATGTATGCACTAATGCCATGCATGACTACTGCCATGGACAAATTAGTGTGTAGCTGTGTGCAGTGGGACATAACTGTGACATATGTAGCTCAGCATGAAATGTCAAAATCTGATCATGTCATCTATGTTCTGTACAGTACTGTGTATAATTGGTGTTTTGGGGAGTCATGCAAACAGCTATATAAACCTGGATGTGACAGAGTAACACATGCATGATAGTCATATAATGTGTAGCTTAGCATTGGTAACTGCTGTACCAGGCTAGTATAATAATGTAGCATTAGCAGCAATAAATACTCCCTGTAATATTACTGTTATGCACACATGTGACAACTGTTCATGTTATAGCAAGGCCCAACAGGTCATCTGTGAGGTCTATGGACTTACAACAGTGTGGACCTTGTGTGTGTATGGCACACACATATGGAGAGATATTTATGTGTCAGATATATTAGCATCTTAACATGTGCATAGAGCAAGGGACATACTGCAACTGTTTGTGAAGGGTGGACATATATATGTTGGTGAAGGTTGTTATGTGCATATTTTGATGTAAGTTGTAGTGTGTGGCAAACAAGACAGCATACAGTGCTGGTATATGACATGTGGTGTTCAAATGCTGTAGGTATGATTTGCAAATTTTTTAGTCTTCCAGACAGGGAGTCCTGCTAAAGATACATGGGCTGAGAATACATTCAATGCATTCTGCACAATACTGTGCAATATTATTACACAACTGTATCTCTCTCAACCTTTGCATAATTGATATTCGCACCATGAAAGGTGGACTGTATATGTGCCTATATGTAAATCTATATGTACACCAATGGATGTTTATATGTACACTCAAGCTCAATGTTGTAAATGTATTGCCATCCCTTTTGTTAAAAACCCTGTACCCATGAACTACCACATAGGTGGTAGTCTACTCAACACCAAAAGTGTGATAAGAGACCATGGGACACAGGTGGCCAATAGTGTCCCTTTTGATAAGCACAGTGCCACACTAGTCATGTAAACTGTGTAAGGTCCACATGTCATCAGAAAAGATGTGTTATCCGTGGAAAAAGAGGTCAGTGTTCCACTCTACTCATCAGTCATAAAACCCATCATAGAGTACAATGGCCCTTTTGGTATGTACCTCAGAAGACATCTACAACAACTGTAGACACCAGGCACATACCTCACAAAGAGTATTACCAGATTCAAACAGGTGCCCTATGCAGACTGTCTTACAAAACCACAGCTACAATGTGTTTCATACCACCTACCCAGAGGCAACCTCTGCCTAACATACAAAGCTATACCAAACCCACAGGTGTTAGACATGCTCCATGGAAACAGATCAAAATCCCTACAAGTTACACACTGTACTGATCTAAACCTTGTAACGTCAAAAAGCAGAACATGCTGGAGTGGTACATTCTCATCTCAGACACATACCATACTCTGGAACTAACTAACTATCAATAGCAAAGAAAGGTCCTCATTAGCAGTCATCATGAATAATCATGATGAATGGATGTGAAATAGGAAATACAACCCGGGAATCACCTCTGTGGCTCTGCATGACAGGGGCACATGAACTTAAATTACATGGGTGTTGAAGGGCAGGGTACCATATGGCTAAGCTTCTATAGGCCCTACGGCTAATAGCCTATTAGCTACCTAGGACCCGGTACATACACGCATCTACATGTTGCATTAATTGCTATGTGAGGTTGACTGAGTGTGATGGTGAATGTGTAGGTGAATGTGTCAACGTTGTGTATATGTGTGATAGCCTAGTGGGAAACTGTTTATATCATGGTATAGAGTGTTCTAGCTCTGATCCCTGCAGACGATATGTATGCTATTGCTAGGCAGGAAAAGCAGTATGGCATACGGTGTGACGTAGTCCCACGGTGTTGACTGGAGTGTGCCATTGTAGGCTAAAGCAGTACATGTATGCTTATTGATTGTAAACACTAGTGAATACAAATCCCTTATGAACTATAGTATTACCTGAAGCTGTAGGCCTAAACAGCACAGTATGGTGTATATCCACATTGCTTGGAAACACTGTTTTGTTTGTTACCTGTACTCCTCCCACATTACATACCTCAGGCATAATGTTTTGTAAGTGCTGACACACAGTACTGTATGGTACACAGGTAAAGCTCATCAGGGTTGCCATACCTTTGTGTCTTGTAGGTATGTCTGCTGTGTGTGTGGGTATGCTTGTAACATGGCCTCGGTCGTATGTGTGTTACAGGATATAAGTACATATCTAGCAACATGTATAGTGTAGTACAGCAGTACCTATATTGATGAATGTGCACATATGTTACTTAGGGGTTTGCTATCAACAAGTAGTGTGGTGTACTGGTAGTACTGTAACTGTACTTCACAATCATTTCAATGGATGACATATTTCTGTATGCATTAGCTTCATATATACCTCCAGTGGCTAGGTGGTGCATTGTGTCACATACAGTGTGCCATGTACTGTTGTATAGTCTTACATACTGGTTTCACTTTGTTGCTGTGCAGAATATGGTTTAATATATAGAATGTGCCAGGCACTGTCAGGCAGTTGTGGGTTGAGCACTGATATGTGGTATTAAGTGTGCATCTACTGACAGCCAATAGGTTGTTATATATGGCATTTCATTGATATCTGTACTTTAGAATGTTAAGTGTGCCATATGACTTGCTCACAATTATTGTTTCATTGTCTTCCAGGGACATGTCTCACCATCGCAACCCTGCGTATTCCCCTGAAGAGGAGGAAATCATAATATCCACCCTAGTACAACATCACACCCTGCTGTTCTCCAGAACCAGCCAGGACCAGCATGAACACACTGCACTGTGGCAAGATGTTGTCTGTCGGGTTAATGACTTAGGCATGCATAACCAGACTTATGAGCAGGTACACCATCACTGCAGTGATTTAATTAGACATGTCCGGCAGCATGCCTCCAATGTCCGCAGAGAACAGCTTACCACAGATGGTGGTGCAGCATTACATCCGGCCCTCACCAGAGTGGAAGAGCTGCTCCTCAGCATGGTGGCTCCTGGCCAACCACTACAACAGACATGTGTCATCATGGAGGCCAGAGTCACCCAGCAAGTTGACTCGGAGCGTGCAGGTAACATGGCATATCTGTAGACTACTGTTAGCTTGACTGTTAGAACATGCATATGTCAGATGTGTACTGTGTATTTAGAAGATGTGGAGCCTGGTGTTGTGCAATACTGATAATTTGGAACATAATCTGTATGCCTGTCACTGTCAACCGTTGTACTACTGTGACACTGACAAACTGTCTCATATCCTTGTAGGTCCCTCTGGTGTGACAGCAAGACAGCAGACCCATGCTGGTAAGTGTTCTACATTTGATTTAGCAAATAACATGTGCATGTCATAAGTGAGTGGTAGGCCATATACACACATGTAAAACACCTACACATAATGCATCCACTGCATGTTTTCTGTGGGACTATGCACATCCCAGTAACATGAGTAGCTGCCTCAAACACATGCAATACACAGAGCATCCCAAACAATTGTGGTACACTGTAGTGGACATTGTATAGGCAGAGTCAATACACATGCACACAACATACACCACTTTGTCATACGCAGTACGTGTTAATTTGATACACATGGCGTATTTAGACACCTGCTGTATGGTCAGACTTCAGTATCCCAAATGTCATCCACACAGCACACATACTATATCTGAGGGGTAGAGGCCTATCATGGGGTGGTGTGACACTCTTCAACACACAACACATTCATGTTAGGCAATGCTCCCTATTGAACACCTTACATACCCATGTAGCAACTGCCTGTGAAATGGTTAATGTAGCCACAGTGCTGCAGTTCAGGTACAGCAGGATAGTTGCCAGTGTGGCACACATTAGTGGCCTTGAGTGACCACTTGATGCTGCCTGATGATGGCTCATGGTACTACACTACATCCAGTTACAGTAACTACAGTACTACACATAGCATTCATTGCTATACACCTGACAGTTGTGTGCATCCAGCCATGGTATGTACACCTGTGAGTGATGGTGTACAGGACATTGAAAAGCATTTAATACTTGCACAGCAATGTTGTGTCTATCTACGCATTGTGTTCCACGGTGAGGCCAATCATTGAACAACACACATGCATCAAAGACATGTATACTGTTATTAACAAGGACTCTCTACACTCACACTGCATGCTGTTGAGCAACACACATCCTGCATGCTGACACGTGTGATAGGACTCTTTGGCTTGTCATTCTGTACTCCACCATCAACCACTAATGAGTATGTTCTGGATTGCTGTTGGTGTGTGTGTGTGTGTGTGTGTGTGTGTGTGTGTGTGTGTGTGTGTGTGTGTGTGTGTGTGTGTGTGTGTGTGTGTGTGTGTGTGTGTCTACTTTAGTGACTAGTGTATTTGTGTTCATGTGTGCATGTGTGCATGTGTTCATGTGTGCATGTGTGCATGTGTGCATGTGTTCAGGTGTGCATGTGTTCATGTGTACATTTGTGCATGTGTGCATGTGTTCATGTGTTCATGTGTGCATGTGTTCATGTGTTCATGTGTGCATGTGTTCATGTGTGCATGTGTTCATGTGTTCATGTGTGCATTTGTGCATGTGTGCATGTGTTCATGTGTGCATGTGTGCATGTGTTCATGTTTTCATGTGTGCATGTGTGCATGTGTTCATGTGTTCATGTTTTCATGTGTGCATGTGTTCATGTGTTTGTGTGTGCATGTGTTCATGTGTGCATGTGTTCATGTGTGCATGTGTGCATGTGTGCATATGCGCATGTGTTCATGTGTTCATGTGTGCATGTGTGCATGTGTGCTAACATCATGTACAGATTGCAAAGTGTGTTTCCTGTCTTCCTCTCACAGGTGCTGAGGTTGTGTTGGTTGAGTGCAGCAGGGAACCTGAAGACACTGACACAAATAGTGGAAATGATGATACATGTGTTGTGGCACAGGCAGGTTTGGCAGGGTCTGTTGTTGGGCCACCAATCGACAGTACACAGCTTTCAACACCATCTATGTGCACATTCATACTGCCAATACATCCCTCATCACCAATGGCCTTAGCTGAGGGACAGCAAACAGTAGGCATTGACCAGGATAGTGTGGTATCTATGGCACATGCATCCCCTCACAGCAGCCATACCCAGATTCCTGGAATGGTACCACATAGGCAGATGTCCAGGGGTTCTCGTGGGAGCACTGCTGGTGGTAATGCCCCTGGAAGACAAGTCCCCACAGGTTTTACAACCTCCAGTATGTTCCGGGCTGTAATGCAGGGACAGGCATGTGTGGAACGGTACACCAGACAGGGACTAAGGGCGCAGATGGCCCATAACACCGCAATCAATGATAGTATCTGTGACCTTGCCAGTGCCATCTGTAATTACACTGAGGTCATTGATAGACGTCGGGGGTAGACATTAGATGTCCTCTGCAATGTCATGTCCATGTGCCAGGGCAGTGCAGGACGGCTGAGACATCGACGTGGATGTATGCCAGCAACATCATTGGCTGGCAGTCATCGCGGATGACAAACAAGTCACAGCCATTCCCGTAGTGGCAGTACCAGACCCAGCAATGTTGGGGTTGGGCTGTCAATAGACCATCATAGAAGACCACGTGCATGTGGCTCTGGCCTGTCCCAGCAGGGACATGGGTCCAGTCAACATCCCTCTGCCTCTGATGATAGTACCCAGTCTGGCTTAGTACCCGATACTGTCCGTGGCACCCCTGCCAGGCACAGGTACTGTGTCCATGGCTAGAGACGGTGATCTGTACAGCCTGGCAGGTACAGTCTCTGGCTGTCCCACAACCTTCCATATATGGCAGCCACATGGTGGAACTGTGTGCATGAAGACACACACATAAACCAAACACCTAGGGCTAACACATACACACACACATTACATCAACATTGACCCATGCTGTACTGTTGTCCCACATACACACACACACACACACACACACACACACACACACACACACACACACACACACACACACACACACACACACACACGCACACATACATGTTGTTTGGATGGGTCAATGCCGGGCTCTGGCAAAACAATAACAATCCCTGTGCATATGATGAAACTGTGCCACCTCCTGTCATCTGTCACATTGATGCAGGAACAGGCTAACATGGTGCTGATCAACAGGGTGACTTTATAGCAGTGTATCAATGTTAGCATGTTGTCAACAGTAGAGTGTAATGATATCCTTGTAGGTATATCTGAGCAAGCATGATGCATTAAAGCTATGATTATCAATGTAGTATTGTTTACACCAGTGTTAATTCAAAAAATGTATTGTCTGCCCATGTGCCACTTGGCTGATGTGTGTAGTTTTGGCAGCATGTGTTGGTGAGTGGACAGTACGTGTGTGATGTGTGCAGTACAGATTTGCAGGTGTACATTTCTGAACATGGTGGAGGTCCACTGTCTGCATGTACGTGCATAGTGGACACATGGGAAGGGTGAAATGTCCTGTATTACACAGTGTTAACACTTCATAGTTGCTATTGGTGCCCAGTATGCATTTTACTACACATAGGTTTTAACTTGGGTACACATGTGTGTATGACATGGTTTGACACTATGCTGCGGGTGATACTGTTACTATCTGTCATTGGTTTGCATTCTGGTAGTATACACAACCTCAACAGCCTGACTATAAACAATCATTAGATGATGTCTTGACAACTGACACACAGATATGGGACACTCAGTAGCATTTGGATCCTTCCGGTACTATACTATACCAGTAACCAGTGGTATTGACCACCACACATTCCTGGGACCACTCCTGTTTGGCATATAGCCCTCTTAGGTACAAGCAAACACACTAGGGATATGTCTGTCCACATCTGGAAATGCATACAGTGGCCTACAATGCATTCTCCGGATGAGACACTTATCCTCCAGAAGGGTATCATACAGACAGATACCTGCTGTCCAACCCATGCTATAAAGCTATAAGCCAACTATAGCATAGTCATCCACATTTACTAAACACAGTATCCCGACAGTACCACATAGGTAGTAGCCCCCAACAGGTAGAATGGGTACCGATGCGTACATACAGCCAAGTGTTATGTCATCTGTCCTTTGGCATTCACATTTCAAAGGTATTCTGATATCCCTCGGTGTATCACATAAGCAATAAGGGGTCTGTATGCATATACACAAAGTTGTTGTACACCTATAATGAATGTCCATTATTGACAGACTTTGTTGTGTTTGAACATGTCTGACATATACACCAGGCATGAACACTCACTCACACTATTCTATAGAAATTGTCATGGGTGTGTGTGACACAGATGACCTAGGCCACAGATCACTACAGTGGCTGGCCTTGTCACAAACATACATATGTGACCTAAGGTCTGAGAAGCAGCAGCACAATCTGTCAAAGGCTCATAGGTTCATACTAGGCTATCTGTCCTAGGGCATTTACAAGCCTAACCAGAGTGTGTTTGGTTTTCGCCACCCATTTTAAATTAATTTTGCTATGCCCTTTTTCGAGGTTAGTATACTGTGCCTCTGTCTAACCATGACACAGAAGTGATACCCGGGGTAAATCTACGATCTCCCATCCACTCATCAAGATTCCTTTTGAACAGAGTCAATGAGGGACTCTGCCTAACCTGGACTGGGATTTTATTCCAGAGTGAAGGGAGCCTCTGGGTTATGAATCTGTCCCTCCAGCATGTCCTATTTATTTCAGTGCTGAGGTTCAAGTCTCTGGAGCGCGTAGATCGATGGGATTTGGATTTTCTGAGGTGCAGCATGTCCATTAATTCTGGGTTGGACATGGCTTTATACGTCAGGCACAGATCGCCTCTGAGCAGGCGGTATGCCACTGAATAGAGCTGGAGTTTCTTTATCCGGGCAGCATATGGCATCTGTTTGAGCCCTTTGATCCTCTTGGTGAGGTACTTTTGGGGTCTTTCCAGTTGCTGCAGGTGTCTGGTAAGGTACATCCCAAAAGGGGCATTGTACTCAATTATGGGCCTGATGAGGGATGAGTAAAGAGGCACGATGACCTCCCCTGATCTAGATGTGAATCCCTTCATGATTAGGTGGGCTATATAAAATGTTTTTCTAACCACTTTGGCCACGTGGTTGTCAAATGAGAGATTGCTATCAACTTGGGTCCCCAGGTCCCTAATTACTTCTTCCGTACTTAATGGATTACCATCTATGTGGTAATTTGTGGGCACTTTGTTTTTGACGAAGGGGATGACTATACACTTTTTGGCGTTTAGCTTGAGGCCATGGCTCTGGCACCAGTTGTCTGTTTCTATGAGGCCCTTTTGTAGGATGCTTGTGTCAGCTGGAGAGTCAATTATGGCGCTCAGTTTGCAGTCATCTGCAAACTTGGTCAGCCGCAGTCCTTCTGTGTTGGCCTGTACCTCCGAGAAATATATACCGAACAAGAGAGGTCCCAGGACTGAGCCTTGTGGGATGCCACTTGTAACTGGTTTGGAGTCTGACATAGCTCCAGCAATTCTAACCATGTGGGTTCTGTCCTTGAGCCAGTTTGCAACCCATCTAGTGACATAGGGGTTTATATTTAAGCTGGTGAGCTTATCTATAATGCCCGAGTGGGGTATTGTATCAAAGGCTTTTGCGAGGTCCAGGTAGGCTGTGTGGACCACCTTCACTTTGTCAATGGCCTTGGTGACTGTTTCAAAGAAATTGACCAGGTTTAAGAGGCAGGATCTGCCCTTAACAAAGCTGAACTGGGTAGGATCCAGTGTCTGTAGGTCCCCAATATCTTTATTTATGAGGTCCATGATGATCCTTTCCATAGCTTTGCAGACCAAGCTAGTCAGACTTATGGGGCGATAGTTTCCAGGATCCATTGAGGCACCACCTTTGTGGAGAGGGACCACTGTTGCTGTACGCCACTCTTTGGGTACACATACTGTAGTAAGGCTGAGATTGAACAGTAGTTTTATGTTTGGGTTTAGTTCTTCTTGGAGTTCATGTAGGACGCAGCCCAGGACACAGTCTGTTTCCATTGATGCTGTGTTTTTTGCTTTGGAGAGGGCGGCTCTTACCTGAGCATCTGAAATGCCGGGGGGGCAGCACTCTGCTGGAATAGATATTTGCCCTTTTGGTGGGGAAGGGGGGGAGAAGTTTGCGCTGAACCTGTCAGCTAGGATGTTGGCAATGTCTGTGGATTCGGTGTATTTTTTGTCATTTTGGACTAATTCTGAGCATATCTGGGAATTCCCACCCAGGTTCCTAACATAACTAAAGAAAGCCTTGTGATTATCCTTAGTGTTCTGTGCAATTTTTCTCTCGAAGCTGGCCTTAGACGGTTTTATGAGTGCCCATAGTTTTTTGCTAATACTGATCAGAGATGCCTTCCTTTTTTGGGATTTTGCTCTATCATGTAGTAGCTTCCTCCTTCTATTGTATAGTTTGCTTATGGCTGGGGTCCACCAGACAGGACGCCTGCCTTTGGAGGATTGGGTCTTGGTTTTGTTTGGGATTGCATGACCCATGCATTCCTGAAGGTGTCCATAGAATGCATTTATAAAGGATTCTGCGGTCTGGGCCATATTTTCCACAGGCCCGGGGGCTTTGAAGGATTCCACCTCGGTTTTGAGGAGTGTGAAATTTGCTTTAGAGAAGTTTTTCACTTTGGTTTTCTGGGCAGGGGCTGGGGTCAGGATGTGATTATCTAGTAAGATTAGTTTATGGTCTGATCTTACCAGTGAGGGATACACTTCTGGTCTGGAGCATAGAGTCCCCATGTTGGTGATGATCAGGTCCAGTATGTTTTCCCCTCTTGTGGGAGTGGTAACAAGTTGTTCCTTAGCATCTGAGTTTATAACTTCTATGAACCTTTGGGCTAGGGTGTTGGAGCTAGAGTAATGCTCCCAGTCTATGTTTGGGTAGTTGAAGTCACCCAATATAATGGTGTTTGGAGAGACCTTCATATTTTCCAGTGTTCTCAGGAAGGCTGAGTGGGGTTTCTGGGTTTGGGAGGGTGCTCTGTAGCAGGCTATAAACTGGAAGGCAGTTTTACCCACTGTTAGTTGCACATGGATAGTCTCTGATGCTTCATGCTGTGCCACCAACCTGGAGGTGTGGGTATCTTTGATGAATATTGATACTCCCCCTCCTTTTGTGGTTCGGTCCAAGTTTTGGGGCCGAAAAACATGGTATGAGGTATAATCTGGTAGTGCTGGGGTGCTCTCGGGACCCTTGAACCAGGTTTCTGTTACTGCACAGATATCGATGTTCTCCATGCTTAGGAGAGTTTCAAGTGCATGCATCTTGATGTTTAGACTTCTGGCGTTGAGTAGCATTACTCTTAGTTTCTTATCCCTTGTGATACCTATGGAGGTGGGTTTGTCTTTTGTGCCTTGCCTAAAAAGGCACTATGGGGGTGGCAAGAGCCTTTGCTAATATCCGAAAGCCCAGGGGTGACAGGTGCTAGCCGTGCCTAGCGAAGAATCGTGGCTTGTCGAGCATGTCATCCCAGGCTGACAGGCATTGGATCCCCTTTGAATGACACCAGTACTTAAGCCAATTGTTGAAATTCATCATCTTGTCTTCATATTGTGGCATCATTCTTGGTGAGGGTAAGATGCTACTCAAGGTCGGGGTCATACCGGCCTGGGCTTCATGATCAAGGAGCTCCTCTATGTCTTTTTTCATGTAGTCCAGGGAGGTACGTCTCAGGTCATTCACACCAGCATGGACAATGACTGACTCAGGTAACAGATGTATTCATGTGGAAAGCATCTTCACACCTATGAACTAATTGACGTCACTTGTGCATATGTGCATTTGCCACACAGATACCTGAAGTGTGCAATGCACATACTGTTGTTATACTGATATGTCATACAGTAATAAAGGCAAAACCCACAACACATTGACCAACAGTGTCACACATACACACTCAGCAATTGCAGAATTCAAACCCCTACCTAACTATGTTATGATACTAGAGTGATAAGCATTACCACGACGAGCTATATGCTTTATTGGGAGTTTTCATTTCCAATGCTATATTTGTAGGATGCTGACATCATCAGACTTGCCAAAGAGGAATAGACCACTTTTAAGCTGTTTTCATAGTCTCCAAAAAAGGGAATTCTTCTCACAGAAAATCACACACACACTCTCTGCAATTGCAGGATTCAAACCCCTACTTAACTACGTTATGATATAATAGAGAGATATTCATTAACATGACGTGCTATATGCTTTACTGAGAGTTTTTATTTCCAATGCTATATTTGTAGGATGCTGACATCATCAGACTTGCCAAAGAGGAATAGACCACTTTTAAGCTGTTTTCCTTGTCTCCTAAAAGGGCACTCCTCGCAGGAAATCACACAAAAACATACACCCCCCACACACACACTCAGCAATTGGAGGATTCAAACCCCTACCAAACTATGTTATGATACTAGAGAAATACGCATTAACATGATGCGCTATATGCTTTAGTGGGAGCTGGCATTTCCAATGCTATATTTATAGGATGCTGACATCATCAGACTTGCCAAAGAGGAATAGACCACTTTTAAGCTGTTTTCCTAATCTCCGAAAAGGGTACTCATCTCACAGGAGCATACACCCACACTCAGCAATTTCAGGATTCAAACCCCTACTTAACTATGTTATGATACTAGAGAGATATGCATTAACACGATGCTCTATATGCTTTACTGGGAGTTTTTATTTCCAGTGCTATATTTATAGGATGCTGACATCATCAGACTTGCCAAAGAGGAATAGACAACTTTTAAGTTGTTTTCATAGTCTCCAAAAAGGGCACTCCTCTCACAGGAAATCACACACCCCCCGACACACACACTCAGCAATTGCAGGATTCAAATCCCTACCTAACTGTGCTATGATACTATAAAGGTACGCATTAACACGACGCGCTGTATGCTTTACTGAGTGCTTTCATTTCTGCTGCTATATTTGTAGGATGCTGACATCATCAGACTAGACTGGGTAATGTGTGTGCACTTTGTTTTATGCAATCCCAGGACTGAGCCATGGGGGACAGCAGGTGTTACCAGCTTGAACAGGACTCCACAATTCTTACCATGTGTGATCTATCTGTGGCCCCGTTGCCAATCCATCAGATGACAATACATATTTATGCACAGGTTGTTGATTTTGTGGATATGACATGTGTCTGGGATGTTTGAAAAAGGCTATTCAAAGTGTATGTGGGATGTGTGTAGCTCATTTCATTGATGTATGTCCTGGGTGGCTGCCTTGCAAACAGTCCAGCAGATTTGGGAACCATGATCTGCCCATGACCAAACCAAAGTTGGTAGGGCTGTGTGTTTGTAGGCTTCCAATAGCTCTGTTTATGACTTCAATCATGATGGACTCCATGGCCTTGCAGATCAGACTTCATAGGCTTATAAGACTATAGTTCCCATGGTCTGTTGTGCACCAACACTTGTGGAGTGTGCCATATGTTGCTGTAACCCATTCAGCAGTTTCATATCCTGTAGAGAGGGTGAGGCTCAACAGACTGTTCAGGTGCAGGGTCCGTTTGTTCTGCAGTTCACTTACGGCACATATAGGGAAACAATGTAATCCAATTGATGCCATGTTTTCAGCTTGGGAAGGAGCTGTTTACCCATTCTACATGTGATATCTCCTGCTATGATGATATGGCCTTTTGTCAGTGGGTGGTGGGTATGTATGTATGGGCCTCTCTGACAGGATGTCGGCATTGTCAGTCATTTACAGTTGGCCCTGACTCAGGACATATATGAGTGTACATTGCTATTTATGACATAGCTGAAGGAAGTGTCATGGTTCTGTATGGACTCCTTTGCAGGTAATCTTTCCATAACCTACACTGGATAATGTTTGGAGTGCACATTGTTTATTGATGATACTGATTGCAGTTTTTTTTTCTTCTTTGCTTTTCCACTTTCTATGAACAACCTAAGTATCTGTAGTACATATTTCATTATGACAGGGTTCCAATATATTATGTATGTGTCTGTTGTCATACAACTGTGTGCACAAGGCAGGATTGGTGAATAGTGTGGGGTTCCTGGGTTAACACAGGCAACTGCCAGATATGTGCGGCCCACTGCTGTACTCAGACATGGCCTAAGTGTGTGAGCATGCCCAGTTTGGCCTTTCAGTATGTTGTTGCCTGATGTTTGCCTCATTTATTCAAGTGTGTAAGCATGCCTAGTGTGACCTTTCAGTATGCTGCTGTCTGAAGTCTACTACATTTGTTGACGTGTGTAAACACACCCAATATTAACATTTATACTATATGTGTGTTGAAACTAAAGTTGTATTTTTACTGCAGGGCTCACCTTTGTGTCATAACTCTACAGGGATTATGCTGTGCCTGCAGGGTTTCCATGAGACACTTTGCATAGACTCATCAACATTTCTTCATACAGGCTGACCAGTGAAATACTGTCATAGTTTAGTGGTTCAGTACTGTGACTATAGTACACAATATCCTGGGTTTGAGGACTGTCACTGCTTTATATTTTCATACTGGGCAGAACAGACTGCTTAAGGACCAGTAAAGCAAATATGAGCATGTTTACCTGCTTTTGTTTAACTATGCACAACTTTGACCAAACTTGCCCAACATTGATCAACGTTAACCAACATTGCTGAACGTTGCCCAATATTGCTCAACATTGCCCAAAGTTGTGATAGTGTGTGCAATTTTGTTTACATATACTAAATAGTGGTAAAAGCTGTTTAGCACTGCTTTATATTGCTTAAAACATTGCAATCATGCCTCCGGTGGTGCTGCTGGGCTGCCTATGTCGGATGCACATAGTACACTCTCTATACATGTTTGAAAACAGGTAGTTTCAAGTTAGGCATCCCTTTTACTATATATGTGAGTCAGAGAGAGGTATCATTTCCAGGGTTCCTACTGAGCCAGTGTATATGCTATGCGTTGCCTCTTTGCCAAGGCCAAAGCATACTGGGCACACCTCCTTCTGCCTACTGGGGCAGGCTCAGGTTGTTCCTCCTCCGAGTCACGCTCTGCCTGTGATGGCCTTGGCAATGGTGGGGGGCTGTTTCTCCCAGCCCTATGCTGCTCCTGCTGCAGCTGTTTTCACAGGATCATATTATGTAGCATAGCACATACTATGACAATTTGGGTACATGTAGTTGGTGAGTACTGCAAGGCTCCACCAGATGTGTCCAGGCACTGGAACCGTGACTTGGGCAGCCCAAACACACACTCGATTACATTTCGTGTTTGTGCATGTGCCTCATTATGGCGTTCCTGTTCAGGTGTGTGTGCATTTCTGATGGGTGTCATCAGCCACGGCTCCAGTGCATATCCAGCATCCCTCACTAGGTGACCATGAGGGATATCCCCATTGGCAAATGTCTGGTACAGCTGTGTCAGATGCCAGATATGGGAATCATGGTAGCTTCCAGGGCAGCCAGCACACACATTCAGTATTATGCCCTGGGCATCACACACAACCTGGCAGTTGATGGAGGGGAAGCCCTTGCAGTTAAAGTAGGCCCTACCCGACTCTCCAGCTGGTGCTTTGATGCGTATGTGCATGCAGTCTATTGCACCCACTACCTCAGGGTATTCCGCTGTTTGCTGAAAAAGACGCATATTGCTAGCCAATACCTCATGGGAATTGGGGAAATATACATGATCACCGACATGTGCTCACATGGCATTCAGGAACTGGTGCAGTACCCTGGATGCTGATGCCTGTGAAATCCCCATCATATCACCAGTTGGTTTCTGGAAGGTACCTGTTGCTAGTATTCTTAGGCCAACACATACCTTGGTTTCCACTGGGATGGGTTCCCCTCTATTGGTTCTGTGTGTGAGGCGTGGCCTGCACAGCTCAACAATTTGCTGCATGAGGTCTCTGTCCACTCTATAGTGCTCAACTATCTCCAGCTCATGTAGCCCCTGGTAGGTTACCCTGGGCCTGTACACTCTTCTCCGTCTCCTCATTGTGGGTTGCTCAGCAGCATTCGCATTGTCACCACCCTCAGCATGTTGCATATGTCCCCTTATAAGAGCAATGGCAGCCTCTAACATTTCTTTGTCTCAGTAAAGCTTTTTAAGTTTTCACTTCTCTTAGTTTACTGCAGTGTTGCAGTGTCTCTGAGCAAAACATGGTGGGAAGTTGTTTGCAGAATTTTAAGTGCTGGGCTGGGCTGGGCTAGTGTACTGCCTGTGTAATTGCTAGATTCTAATTGTTTTCACCTGCTAGCTCTGCTAGTTCTCCTTGGTTAACTTCCTACTATTTATTGTGCTTCCTTTTCTCTTTCTGTTTCCACAGGTGGCAGCACCGCGCAAACAAGCGCAAACACGTGCACACCAGCTCACACTCGTGCACACATGCTTACACGGCATAATACTTGCTGACTTCTGCTTGAACGTGCACACAGGCGCAAACACGCTTACATAGATTTTAACAACCTTACACATGCTTACTCTGGCTTACACGTGCACACACAGGCACACGCGTGCACACAGTCTTACTCGGATTTACAGGCATGCACCCGCGCGCAAACACTTTGCAGGCACTTCTACAAGAAACTTTACTGTTATCCATGGCATACACCTTCAATTTCGTGGCTTTAGCTAGGATACCTGTTGACATGCCTCTTCCAGTGCTGTGTAACTGACAGCAAACACATGCCACTCTGCTCCAATGAGCTTACATTCTTTCATACATACCCCCCTCATGATGTCACCTATCTTCTACTCTGATACTCCCTTTATCCTACTCTTACACCCCACGGACTTTGCTCATATGCCATGTAAAATTGGGATTCACTATCCTTACCCTCATTTGCATAGGATTGCCTACTAATGCTTGGTTACATGTCTTAGACTGAGCTTCCCCCCTTAGCAACCTCTACTCATTAGCCATTTTGTCTTCAGCCTGCCATTCTCTTGCATGGCAGTTGTATATTTTGAATAAAATCCCTTTTTGTGGCTTTTCATTTTTTTTCATGGTTTTTAGAGTGCAGCACTTTTGCGCGCCGCTGTGCTACGCTTAAACTTTGGAGATCGAGGTAACAAAAATATATATATATATATATTTTATTTTGCACCGGGAAGAATTGCCAATGGCCGTATATTTGGCCATTGGCATGCTTCCTCTACTGGATGCATCCTTTAGTTTGAGCTGTCACGGCTCCGTTTTGCTATTTGCAGAATGGTACTCAGTTGACGACTGAGTACATTTCTGCAAATAACACTACTCTTACTCGGACAAGTTAAGGTTTCCTGGATCGCAAATTTACCTCATTTGCATAGCTTTTGCCAGCAAATGAGGTCATTTGCACGACCTAACCCTGTCCGTGTAAGAGTCGTTTTAGGAGCTCTCTTGCACGCCCCTGCCAGCTGTTCCTGGATCGCTCGGCAGACATGTTGGCTGCATGGAGTCTTACTCTACTTTTAGACTCTGTACAAGCTTTCGTGAATCCGGCCCTGAATCTTTTCATACTCATGATTTTTTAGGCCACCAACGAATTTAAAAAGTTGGGGAAATGCGCCAAAATTAATTGCAGAGCATATATAACCCTATTAGCTTCTGACCTTGGCTTAATTGAGTTTACTGTACAGTTTTCATCAGGAAAGGTATTCTGAAAGAATGCAAGGAAACTAAAGTTGAACTGCTACAGTGAATTTCTTTCCTTAATCATAATTTCTGTTCAAGCCATAACTGAATGAAAAGACTGAGTAAAAATAAAAAATAAATAAAATGTACTTCATGGCACATAAGAAGTCATGTCTTCTTGAAAAAACTAAAGAGATGAGGCAAAATCTGAAGAAAGAAAGGAAGAATTAATGTGCATGATATGGGGACACCAAGATGGGTGAAAAAGAGAGCACTGGAGGGTCTGTGTGTGTGTTTGTGTGTGTGTGTGTGTGTGTGTGTGTGTGTGTGTGTGTGTGTGTGTGTGTGTGTGTGTGTGTGTGTGTGTGTGTATGTTGGTGGGGTGAAACAGTAGATTGTGCCTAGGGCACCTTTCACCTAAATCTAACACTGTACATAGAGCATTGTAATGTATGATTGTTGCAACTAAACGCCAGTCACTGTGAATGCACTTTTGTGAGATGGGTCAATGTACTGTGGTACACAGGCCTGTTGTAATGTAAGAGCATTGCAGCTACAGGTCAGTCAATGTGTACTACTCCCTCTGTGAGATGGGCCACCATAGTGTGGTGCACAGTCCTGTTGTAATGTAAAAGCATTCAAGCTGCAGGTCAATCAGTGCATTCTAGTCCTAAAAGTGTGCAGCATTAACTAAAAGTTTGTTCAGTAGAGGTAGTGGTGACAGGGTGATACTTAGAATAGAAGTGCCAGGGGACCCCCACCTTGACATTTTCTGGGGGCCCCCAAAATGTTAACACCGGTCCTGAGGCTACTAACCAAATACATTTCTGCAAAATAGAAAACGGAGGCATGACAGCATCAAAGAAAGCATGTAGTCCCTTATTTAGGCATTCCAATGGCCAAATATATGGCCATTGGCATGAAAAAATGTTTCTTTTTTGTAAAATAAAAGTTTTTTCCTTTTTGGCCTCTCAAGGCCGTTTAAGCATAGGGCAGTGGCGCGCAAACGGGATTGTGCCAAAAATACAAAAAAAGGGAAAAAATCAAGTTTGAGAGAAATCTGCATTTTGCCATAATAATCAATGGCATACAGAATGAAAACAATACCAGGGAATAGTGGTTGCTAAGGGGAAAGGCTCAGTCTAAGTGTGGTAACTCAGGAGTAAGGCAGTGGGGTATGAAAATGAAGGGGTTTATACTGAATCGCAAATTTCTTCTAAGTGTCAGACTGCACCTAACTGTGTAGGGGCTCCAACACCATAGTGTAGACAGGAGGAGCAGCTAACATGAAAAGGGGGTGTATCATGCTTGCTGTAAGCACACTGGAGCTCAGTGGCTCATGTTTGCCCTTAGCTAAGCACAACTAAGGCAGGGGGTGTGTCTGAGGCTGTATTTCCCTATTCCATGAAATGCAGAGTGTGTTTGTATCTAGGAACGGCCAGTTCTGCTGAAAACTAAAACACCAAAAAAAAAAAAAAAAAAAAACGGGATAGCAGAACTATTGACATTTGAGCACTGGGAATGCGCAGGGTGCATAAGGGCTTAAACGGGGAGGAAATGGGGAGGGGAAACTGCAGAAGAAAGGCAATCAAGGAGAACAAGCATAGCTGACAGGTGGAATGTATCAGAATCAGCCAATTACACAAGCAGCAGCCCAGCACACTACTATAAACTATGCTAACACCTTTCAGTCTGGTTTTTCCCACAAACTCTACACCACTGGTGTACACATTCAGGGGAATGTTAAACTGACAAATCTAACAAAACCTGTTAGAGGCTGCTGTTGCTCTGATCTATCAGCATGTGCTAGAGACTGAGGGTGGTGAGGAGGAAAATGCTGACAACCATCTCAGACTAAGGAGGAGGAGGAGAAGAGTGTTCAGACCCAGGGTAACCTACCAGGGGCTACATGATCTGTGCCTCACCCACAGTGCCCTTTAGGGAGTGTCATGGCGTCCATAACACAAACATAACACAGTCCACAAAATGCAAAGAAATGCCACGCTGATAACTGCTAGGATCAAACCTGCAAGCCTCAGGGAGCCAGAAATCTGGACAAAGCCATGAACAATGGGGTGATGAAGGTCCAAAGAGAAGGATACCTGTGAAATACTGCTCTAATAATGTTATAGAGTTGATGGAATGATTTGTATTAGCATGGAATGTCTGATGGGTACAATGCCTGAAACTACAATGTCAACTGTCGGTAATATCTGACTTCAATCGTGAGTGACTTGCAAAACACTTTTGCTAGAAAACCACACTTGTTTCAGTAACCAACAGGATATATGAGTCATAGATGTGGACATTCTGTGATACTCTGTACAGTCGACAGGCACAGCTAGGAGTTTAAACATGGGAATGCACTCACTGCAGGCAGGCCTAACCCCCAAAGATGGTGACATGTCTGCACCCACAGAACCCTGGGCCACAGCCATGGGGAGTAACACAGCCCTCCCTGATCACTCATCCTATGCAACATCCTGACCCCAACATGTGGCCATCCAAGCAAAATGAGGTGAGCATTACATATATGTGTGACAAAAACACACCTCCAGGCTGGTCAAACAGTCTGACACACACAAGACCCTCCAAGTGCAGTCAACCATTGAGGAGAACCCAATGCAAAGTACTGGTAGCTATAGGCAAACATATCTGCCCAGGACACCCCCCCCCCACATATCCTATCCCCTACAAATCTAGCTAGAGTCTGCCTGTCACCCTGATCCTGTCTGACTTATAATACCCAACTGTGGACTGGAAATCAGACCAGGCCAGAACATAAATGCACACAGATTCCACCATTGTAATATATTACCAAGGTGCTGGACCATTTCCACAGCACCAGCAGTCAATTGTTTGTAGGCACACCTCTCAACAGGCTGGATTGTGCAAGAATGCATAGCATTTGGCCCATAAACCTGGTGTGTGCATCATCCATCCTGTATTCCTCTGGTAAATCACTGTGATGATCTGAGGAGGTATGTCACGAGGTACTGAAACAATACATGACAGTGACAAATGGCATATATGACAGATGTCTGCTAAAACAAGCCCTGTAATCCTAACAACCCATATATTACTGAGAGAAATTGTCACAATCACAGTATGGCCCATTGTCCCCACATTTTGATAGGCTATCTCTAGATGTCCTGCACCAACAGGTTGAGAGTATGGCTGTAGCACAAAACAAACCAGACTGGAGTACAACAATCCCTGGAATGGATTCCCACATGTACTATAGAAGGACACACTGGGCATGTTCATACACTTAGAGAAATGTCAGTAGGATCTAGGAATGAACAGGCCTTCCCCACCCAGTGCACTTCCCATTACCCCACCATAGCAGTCCTGAAGAAGTCTGTCACCATAGAAGTCACTTTTGTTAAGCCCTGCCCCAGAAGCTCTGTGGCATGTGCGATAACTGCATGACACTATAGTACAAATAACTAATTAGGTAGTTCTAATCTCACTCTTCGCAAATCTAAAAGTGTGTGTGTGTTTACAACTAAAAGCTTTTGGGTCCATTCAAACCCAGTAAACTTCTCCTTTCTCTACTTTAGCAGTCCTGCAGATACGAGTCATCTTTGAAGTACCTTCCATCAGACTTTAGCCCCATAAGCTCTGTGGTGTCTGTGATAACTGCATAACACTATAGTACAAATAACTATTTAGGTAAGAGTTCTATTCTCAGTCCTGGCAAATGTAGAAGTGTGTGTAAAACTGAGGAAGTTGTGTGTTTTGTTGTTTATAGGTGAAATAGTTTTATGCCATTCCTACCCACAACACCTCACACTGCCCCACCATATCAGTCCAGATGATGTCAGTCCCTTATCAGCAACTTTGGCCAGCTATCACCCCTATAAGCTCAGTAGTGCATGTGATAAATGCTTAACACTATAATACAGCTGGCAGGGGTTCTCCTCTTGTATCTGGCAAATGTGTGTGTGGGTACGTATGTTTATAAGCAGAAGTACTTTGATGTTTCCCACCCACTGCCCTACTTTATCAGTCCTGCTGATGTTATTCCCCATATCAGCACCTTTGGCAAACTCCTAACTCTGTAGCATGTGTGATAACTGTGAAACACTATGGTATAAATAATTACTTACATAGGGGTTCTACTCTTCCATCTGGTAAGTGTTATTTGTGTCTGTATGTAGGGCAAGGTATTTTGATAAGTTTAACACCCACTGCCCTATCAGTTCTGCTGATGTCATTCCCCATATCAGCACCTTTGGCCAGCTCTCAGCCCCAGTAATCGCTGTAGTGTGTGCAGTAACTGCGTAACACTATGGTACAAAGAACTAGTTAGGTAGAGATTCTACTCTTACATCTGGCAAGTATGTGGGTCTGTTTGTAGGACACATTATTTTAATAAGTTTAACACCTACTGCACTACTTTATCAGTCCTGCTGACCTCATTCCCTTTATAGGTTCACAAGTGTGTAGCAGGCTAATGGCCCAGGAGCCTTTACAAGCCCAGCACATAGAAGGTCCCTGCCATTGTGCCACCTGATGTTACTTCCCAGTGTCTGTATCAAGTATAGCCACTGCAGTGATCCTTGGGTTGAACTATTACCCATCCACTCATCAAGATTTCTCTGGATCCCGGTCAGTTAGGTGCTCTGCGTGACATGTATGGGAAGTGTATTCCAGGGCATGTGCAGTTTCTTGGGGAGGGACCTGTCCCACCAGCATGTTGTGGTGATTGTGGTACTGAGGTAGAGGTCGCTACAATGTGTGGTGTGGATGGATTTATATGTAGCATTTCTAAAACAGCTGGGTCAGACATGGCTTTGTAAGTCAAGCACAGATAGCTGCTAATTAGGTGATATGACACAGAGAATAGCTTGTGTCTTCTGAGTCTGTCTGTGTAGGATGTGTGTTTAATGCCTAGGAACCCCTTTTTGAGGTGCTAATGTGGCCTCTCCAGCTGTAACATGTGTCTAGTGAGGTACACGGCAAATGGGCCATAATACTTGAGGAGTGGTCTAATGATGGAATAGTAGACAGAGATCATTACCTCTGTCTTCCTGGATGCAAAACCCTTTGTAATGCAAAGTGCCATATAGAAGGACTTCCTGACCACAGTGGCAATGTGGTGCTTGAAGGAGAAGTTGCTGTCAGCCTGTGTCCCCAGATCTCTTATAATGCCTACAGTGTTCATTGGGCTCCCACTGATGTGGTACTTACTGGAAACTGAGTGTTTTACCAAAGGGGATGATGATGTATTCTGTAGTGTTAAGCTTCTGGCCATGGTTTCCAGACCACTCATTGGTCTCAGTGAGGCCTTTCTGTAGGATGTCTGCATCACTTGTGAAGTTCATGATGGCTCCCAGCTTGCAGTCTTCTGTGAACTTGGTCAGCCAGAGTTCCTCTATGTTGGGCTGGACTCCTGAGAAGTAGATGCTCATTAGAACACTATCCAGTACTGATCCCTGTGGGACTCCACTCATGACTACTTGCCAGTGTGACGTGGAGTTTGACACTGTCACACTGCATGTTCTGTGAACCAATTTGCAAACCACCCACTGATATAGGGGTTAATGCCTAGTTTGTTGGGTTTATCAATAATTCCTGACTGAGGAATGGTATCAGAAGCCTTGGGCAGACTGAGGTAGGCTGTATGCAGTGGCTTACTGTCATACAAAGCCCTAGTGACTCACTCAAAGATGTCAACCAGGTTGAGCAGGCATGATCTTCCATTCACAAAGCCAAACTATGTGAGGTCCAGAGTTTGGAGATCACCCATAACTTGGTCAATCAGGTCCTTGACGATGCGGTCTGTACCCGTACATAGTAGATTTGTCAGGCTAAGGGCCCAATAATCCCCAGGGTCTGTAGATGCTACCCCTTTATGGAGAGGGATGACTGTAGCAGTGTACCATTTTGGAGGGACAAACCCAGAGGTGAGGCTGTGACTGATCAGGGCACACAGACGTGGTGCCAGTCTCATGATATATCATGTAGAACACAGCCACAGATATGTTGAGGTCCCATGGAAGCTGTATTCTTACCTGTGGACAATGCATGTCTAACCTGGCCTGCAGTAATGCTGGGTGCCTGGCATTCATCTGCCATTGTGATTGTCCCCTTGGGGGGTAGGGGTAAAGCTGACATTGAATGTGTTGGCAAGACTGTGGCCAAAATCTGTTGTCTCAGGATAGGAATTAGCATTGTGCGGAAACTCACAGCACTTGGGGTTAATGCTGTGGAGGTTGCTGATATAACTATCAAAGGCTTTTGTAATTGTGTCAGTGTCTACTGCAATTCTGCCTTCATAGCTACCTCTAGGTGATTCCATGATGGATCCCAAGTTATGTTTGAGGCTCATAAGGGGGTTCACCAGTCTTGAGACACCACCTTTTTCTGCAACAGTGTCCTCCTTCTGTTGTACACTTTAGTAATGACAGGGGACCATCACATTGGCATCCAGTGTTTGGAGGACAGTGTCTGGGTTCTGTTGGCTACGGCTAGTACCATGCATCCATGTACATGTTTGTGCAGTGCATATGTGTATAATTCAACAGTCATGAACCTATTTCCCATTAGCATGGGTGCAGTGACATCATCCACCCCTGTTTTTATGACTGCAAAATCAGCTTTGGAGACGTTTTGCAAGGTGGTTAACTTCCTTGGGGATGTGGGTGAGATGATGAGCTCCATGTTGAATACATCATGTTTGGATCTGACCAGGTAGGGATTGATAACTGTGGTTGAGCAACAGTCCCATATGTAAGTAATCAACACAGGTCAAGGTTGTTGCATCCTCTACTGGGGGTCAGTATGAGCCAGTCCAGGGCATTGGAAGTGATGAATTCCAGGAAGCCTTGGGCCAGTGCTTGACTACTTTCCCCAGGTGATGGAGGGGGAAGTCTCCTACTATGTCAGTGTTGGGTTGGACCTTCATAGATGCCAGGGTGTTGAAGAATGTGCATTGGCAGTCTAGGGACATAGATGGGGACTGATAGCAGGCTATGGTGTGGATTGCACTATTATCCAAAGTCAGTTGTACCGGAAGTACCCCTGATGCATTATGCTGGGATACTAGTCTAGAGGTGTGCATATCCATTATGAATATGGAGACAATACCATCTGTGGAGGTGTGGTCCATGTTTGGGGGCTGACAACTGTGGAATTAGTCATAGCCTGTTAGTGCAGGGCTGCTGTCTGCTGCTGTGAACCACCTTTCCGTTACATCACAAATTTCAATGTCCTCTACTCTGAAGAGTGCTTTGAGTGACTGCATCTTGACAGTTAGATGCCTACTGCTGAGCATCATGACCCTCAGATTGCATACATGTCTAGCTGTTATGGTGGTAATTTGATTAGGAACACTCCATAATAAGACGCTATAGGGGTGGCAAGACACTTATCCTGTATCTGGCAACCCAGAGGTGACAGAGTTAGGACATCTCTGACAAGGCACTGAGATCTGTCAACCATGTTATCTCAAGCAGAGAGATACTGGATCCCCTGAGAATGACACACAACACGTAAGCCAATGTTGCAGTCAATTATCTGTTGATAGTACTGCAGCATCATTCTGGGTGATGGCAGTATACTGCTTAGGGCTACTGTCACACCTGCCTGGACCATATAATCCAAACGTTCAACCATGACTCTTGTCATGTAGTCCAGGGAGGTGTGTCACAGGTCATTCATACCCACATGGATGATGACAGAGTGATACTTGTAGTTGTTATGGAGTGGTTTGAGTGGCTGTCTGTCTTGCTGGTCTGTGCTGTTTGTGTAAATGTCTGTAGAGTACCTCTGTGAAGGTGAGTGTGTGGTTTTTCAGTTTATGTCAGGGCTGTCATAGTGGGTGTTGTGGCAAGCTATGTCTTCCACATGGTGTGGTACAGGTGTTGATCTTATCCTCTTAACCAGGTAGTCCAGTCTTTGCTGGAGAGTGCATATTTCCACATTTGGTCTGAGTGTTTGGAGTTTAGAGTAGAGGGTTATCTGTGTACATGAGGCAATTGCAACAGAAAACCGCACTTCAATCATGCCAGGAGGGGTGGTCATAACTAGTAAGTACTGGGGCTAATTCCATGATGAACACATACTGCTGATGTCTCCCAGGTGTGATACACTTATTGATACAATAACCTGTTGAAGTGCAAAGCTATAATGCTATTTGAAGTGCAAGACAGAAAGAACTAGCAAGATGTAAGGGAGAAACTGAAGGCAGACTTTCTGCCACCTGTAATACTTTACCTCAGCTGTGCAGTTCAAAGGTTCATAGGTTCATAGGTAGGTACTAGGCTATTGGCCCTAGGGCCTATACAAGCCTAGCCAAAAAGGTACCCTAGCTTTCGCCACCCAAGAAAATTATTTTCTTGTACCCCTGTCGAGCAGAGCCACAGAGGTGATCCCCGGGGTGAATTTCCTATTTCCCATCCAGTTATCAAGATTTTTCTTGAAGGGTGCTAATGAGGAGCTTTGTTTGGTATAGATAGGTAGTTTGTTCCAGAGTATCGGAAGTCTCTGGGACAGGAATCTATCCCTTCAGCATGTTCTGTTTATTGTGGTGACAAGGATTGGGTCCCTAGCGCATGTCGCTCGGAGGGATTGGGATTTCTTTAAGTGGAGCATGTCCAACAGCTCTGGGTTTGACTTAGCTTTGTATGCTAGGCAGAGATCACCTCTGAGTAGGTGATATGCGATGGAGTAAAGCTGGAGTTTTTGAGACAATCTGCATAGGGTATCTGTTTGAGGCCAGTAATCCTCTTTGTGAGGTATTTGTGAGGCCTTTCCAGTTGTTGTAGATGTCTTGTGAGATACATACCAAAAGGGGCGCTGTACTCTATAATGGGTCTAATGAGTGATGAGTAGAGGGGAACAATGACCTCTTTTTTCCTGGATGAGAAACCTTTTGTGATGAGGTGTGCCATATAAAAGGATTTCCTGACTACTGTGGTGATGTGATTATCAAAGGAGCGATTACTGTCCAGCTGTGTCCCAAGGTCTCTTATCACACTTTCGGTGTTAAGTAGACTTCCACCTATTTGGTAGCTCATGGGTACATATTTTTTAGCAAAGGGGATGACAATGCACTTTTTGGCATTGAGATTGAGGCCATGGCTTTGACACCAGACATCTGTCTCAGTGAGGTCCTTTTGTAGGATGTCCACATCGTTAGGAGTTTCACGTATGGCTCCTAGTTTGCAGTCATCTGTGAACTTCGTTAGCCAAAGACCTTCTGCGTTAGCCTGTACTTCAGAAAAGTAGATACCAAACAGGAGAGGACCCAGGACTGAACTCTGTGGTACTTCACTTGTCACTGGTCTGAAGTTGGATTTGGAGTCTGCTACTTTCACAGTGTGGGTTCTGTCAGTGACCCAGTTGGAAACCCATCTTGTGACATAGGGATTTATACCTAGTTTAGTGAGTTTATCTATACTTCCAGAGTGGGTGATGATGTCAAAAGCCTTAGCGGGATCTAGATAGGTTGTGTGAACCACCTTACCCTCGTCTATGGCTTTGGTGACTCCTTCAAAGAAGTCTATCAGGTTTAGGAGACATGATCTACCTTTTACAAACCCGAACTGGGTGGGGTCCATAGTTTGGAGATTACCAATGTCTTTGTTTATAAATTCCATGATGATACGTTCCATGGCCTTGCAGACCAGGCTCGTTAGGCTAATGGGGCGGTAGTTCCCGGGGTCTGTGGTGGCTCCCCCTTTGTGGAGTGGAATAACTGTCACTGTGTGCCAACCAGGGGGCACAAAGCCTGAGGTGAGGTTATAACTGAACATGGTGCTTAGGTGGGGAGCCAGTACATTCTGTACTTCATGTAGAATGCAGCCTGGGATGTTGTCAGGTCCCACAGATGTTGTGTTCTTGGCTTTGGAGAGTGTGTTTTTTACCTGTGCATCTTTGATTATAGGAACTTTGCATTCTTCCGATATAGAGATGGGCCCTTTAGGGGGTGAGAGTGGGGGGGTAAAGTTAGCACTTAACCTATTTGCCAAGATGTTGGCAATATCAGTTGGTTCTGTATATTTAATACCATTGTGCTGTAACTCAGAACAGTTCAGAGTGTTGCCATTGAGATTCTTGACATAGCTATAGAATGCTTTGTGGTTGTCCTTAAAATCAGTGGCGATTTTGTTTTCGTAAGTAGCTTTGGAGGATTTTATGAGGGATCTCAGCTTCTTACTGAGGCTGACCAGGGAGTTCCTCCAATCATGGGTTTTACTCCTTTTTTGCAACCGTTTCTTTCTTCTGTTGTAAAGTTTGTTTATGGAAGGGGACCACCATATTGGCTTCCTTTTTTTGGAGGATAGTGTCTTTGCCCAGTTGTAAGCCCAGTAAGATCTGTGGCATGCGCAGTAACTGTATAACCCTATAGTACAAATAACTGGATAGGCAGGGGTTCTTATGCCAATACTGGCAAGTCTATGTGTTGTGTGAGAATCATGTACTGTGTGGGTTATACCATTTATGACTTGTGTACCACCCTTTACACTTCCCCTCACTCCAATTTAGTAGTCCTGTTGATGTCATTCACCCTAGAAGTACATTTGAAGGAGATGAAATTGTATAAGCTCTGAGGTGCAACAGGTAACTATGTAACACTATAGTAAAAATACCTAGATAGACATGAGTTCTAATCTCAATACTGGCAAGTGTGTTTGTGTGTGAGAATCATGTAGTGTGTGGGTTATACCATTTTTTACTTGTGTATCACGCTTTACACTTCCCCCACCCTACTTTACTACTGCTGTTGTCATTCATCTTAGAAGTACCTTTGGAGAAGGTGAAATTGTGTAAGCTTCATTGCATGTCTGCTAACTGTGTAATACCATAATACAAATATCTAGATAGACATGAGTTTTAATCTCAATACTGGCAAGTCTGTGTTTGTGTGAATCAGATACTGTGTGGCTTATACCATTTTGATTTGTGCACCACCCTTTACACTTCCCCTACCTTGCTTTACTAGTGCTATTGTTGTCATTCACCTTAGAAGTATCTTTGGACAAGGTGAAACTATGTAATCTTCATGTCATGTCAGCTTACTGCGAAATACTGTAATACAAATAACTAGATAGGCAGGAGTTCTAATCTCAATGCTGGCAACTGTGTTTGTGGGAGAATCATATACTGTGAAGGTTATACCATTTTGAGTTGTGTACCACCATACTCATCCTAATTTAGTAGTCCTGGTGATATAATTCACCTTACAATTACCTTTGGATGAGGTGAAATTGTGTAAGTTCTGTGGCATGTCTGATAACTCTGTAACACTACAGTAGACATAAATAGATAGGTAGGCATTCTAATCTTAATGTGTGTGTGTGTGTGTGTGTGTGTGTGTGTGTGTGTGTGTGTGTGTGTGTGTGTGTGTGTGTGTGTGTGTGTGTGTATGTGTGTTGTGTGGATCATATTTTGTGTGGCTGATACCATTTTGATGTGTTTACCATACATGGCAGGTGACCACCTTCTGATGCTATTACTTTATATAGGGTGGTAATGGCATCTGCCTCACATGCAGCATGTAAAACCATTGTACAGGCCATACCAGTCCTCTGTACAGATGTGTCTGGAACATCCAGATGTTTGGAACCTATTATTGCTCTATCTGCCTTAACAATGCCCGTGTATGTGATATTATTGCCAAAGAGGCCACAGTGAGTGTACTGGCACATATGGCAGCATCAGGTATCATAGCTGACTGAAACAGTATACTGATACAATGTCTCCTATCCTCTCACTTGTCCAGGTTTGTAGGTGCAATACATGAGTCCAGATGCTTGGTTTTACAAGTGAACTGTTCATGTCATGGGTCACATTAAAGGTTGGGAAAGGTGTGGACTGACAGATTGTCATCTCATCAGTATATTTCAGAAACAAATGGCACCTTAACAGGTGTGTGTACACATTTTATATCCACTGTATAGCAGTGATGTTACACACATGTCCCTACCTTAGTCAGGTTGTCCATCACATTTTGCTGGTGTCTGTCCAGACATCTTGCACTGATAGGTTGTAAGGTATGCTACAGTAATGCTGCATTCTCTTCAGATAGGCCCCTGTGGTGACCACTGTGATGCAATACAATTAACCTCACCACAAGTGAACATGCACATAAAGCAATGAGGTTATTAGTCATAGTTGTGTGCATGGTAACTTGCATGCCATCCACATGCCTGGGGTATTGCCAAAGCACAACTGAACAATTCCATACACAGCAGCTTTAGGCAGCTGTCACATATGCAGACCAGAGTGACCTATGTAGTTGTGGGAGAGAGGTATTGTCAGCAGACTCACATGTGCCCTTGGTAAAGGATGGATGCAGCATGTCTGCACTTTTACAGCACAACACCCAGTACTACACAATTTGCTGTCCTTCACCATAGATTTGGACTTCTGTGCATTAGAAATCCCCATCCATAACTGCAGTCTGACCTGCTACATGCATATACATACTATACAGATACAAGTACGTCTCATACAGTATTCTACTAATCCCAACTGGGACCATATCTGCATACTCCTTGTCCATTGTGTGGATGCCACCCACCTCCAGCAAGTGGGGCTTTGTACCCTGGTGTTGTACTGTGATGGGTGGCCCAAGCTTGGCAAGGAGCTTCTCATTTGGTGTCAGTGGGGGCTGCATGGTTGGGCCCCCACCTGTGGTTGTTGGGTCCCTTGCCAGGCATGGTGTATGAGGTTGGTGGCATGATGTTGCACCTGCTCATATGTACGTGTGTGCAGGCCAACCTCATTTACCCTGTGGACAGGGTCATCCCATAGGGTGGTCCTCTCAGGTGGATGTTGCTGGCTTGGGCCCAACAGTACTGTGTGGTTCTGTATTATGGCTTCCATTATCAGGTTGCATTCTGCTGGTGAAAAGTTTTCCCGCCGGTGATGTGACATTGCGCCTGGTAGACACTAACAGGGAAACACATCATAGGACCCCATACATTTGGCAACAGTATGTCCAGTACCTGCACATGTACCTTGAATACCAGTAGCCAACACTCACAACCATGCCAGTAGCCACCACTCACAATCACACCACACCCCTGTAATCTATCAGCACAGTATCAGCTTGCAATGCACTCCTGGTCCTGATGAGTCATATTGCCCACAGTGAGGGCAAGTTGATTGTATAATCCATCATTCCTGATTTGGGTCTGTGTAAATGGATGACATTAGCCATCTTCCATGTGGATGGTGCATGGATGGTGCTGCGGCTTGGTGTGACTACAGTGTGTAATACAGCTGGGAGCCACGCCTGAGTTCATGTAGGATGCAGACAGGGATGATGTGATGTACCACGGATACTTACATTTGTTGCCTTTCACTTGGCAATATGTACCTGCTCACTGGTGATGAGGGGAGGGGTGTGGGTGCAGTACATATCCACCTACAGTGATGCTGAGCCAGGGGGTGATGTTTACCCTAGCCCTATCTGTAGCAGGTTGCCTGTAGGTATTTTGAGGGTATATGTGATCTGATTGGCCACCATTACATGTTGGGTTGGCTTGTTGCCTCTGAGATTGCAGACATATGGGAAGACGGCCTTGTGATTGTCTTTGGTGGATGTCTCCAATTTGTACTCATAGTTAGCCTTATAGTAATCCACCTGTGACCTTATATGCTTGTTCAGACAATGGCTGACTTGATGCCAGGTTAGTTCCTGCCCTTACTCTGCCCTGCACAGCCACTATAGGGACCAATACTGTGGTTTGTGTAATGCTGCTGTCCAGCAAAGGGGGTTACTCTACTTTGGTGGAGGCAGGTATGACAAGTAAGGTACTGATGAGTCCATACAGCCATGTATGTGTTCAATCAGTTGTTTGTAGCAGGAATGGCCACAAAGTCATAACACAGTTGGACACCTCCAATTAAGTAATGATAATCATGCTTATTGTACTAACCATGGCTGTGTCAGGGCAATGCAACAACCAGTAACTGCAGACATGTCACTTTTTTGGGTGCACAGTAACTAAGATTACACATATGTACAGCATGTACAGCTTTTTTAACTGACATTTTGCATCCCATGTCTGTTTTCATGAGGTGAACACATACACCTACTCATACTGACATGTGCATAGGTAATACCTCACATACATGTCTGTTCTATGTCAGTATGGCACACTGTATTCACACTCTTGCTGCATAGTCATTCCTCTCACCGTATTGCAGCAGGACATCTGTAGAATGCCATGCATACATGGGTGCAATGGGACAAAATCAGTGACAGCGTCTCAGTATTGTTGTAACATATCTGAGTCATTGAATAGCACAGTAGTCTTTGCACTGACAAGCATCCCCTGGAGGATGTCCAACAGTCATATGGCAGGAAGAGATGAGAAAGGCTAGGAGAGTGGTATTGAGGGTAAGAATTGTTAATGTTGGCAGTATGACTGGTATAGAGACTAGGCTAGCTAATATGATTGCCAGGGGATGGTTGATATATTGCGTGTGTGCAAGAGGCCACATGGAAGAGCATTATGGCTGGGTGCATGGTAGGCAGGTCACAATTGTGCTATCATGGTGTAGACTGGAGGAGGAAGGGGTAAGGGCTTCTGCTGAAGGAACAGTATGCCAAGAGTGTTTTTGGAAAATGACATAAGTGCCTGATAGAGTGATGTTTCTGAAGCTGTAAGCTGATGGTGTAATGATGACTGTTGTTAGTGCATATGCTATGGAAGTTGGTTGTGTGATGGATGACAGAGAAATGTGACATCAGTTGGATGACATGGTGATGACTGTACCCAAGGGTGACAGACTGGTCATTGCAGCAGATGTCAATGGGCATGTTGGTGAAGGGAATAGAGGGAATGGGAAATTGGTGGGTATATATGGTGTTAAAAGGAATGGATACTGTGAGATGGTATTGGATTTTGCAAAAAGGATGGACATAGCTGTGGTGAATACGTACTAAAACATGGGGGTGGAGCATAGGGTGACATACAAGAGTGAAGTAAGATGCACACAGGTGGAATATATCCCGTGTAGGAGGGGCAGTTTGAAGAAGATTGGTGACTGTAAAGTGATGACAGGGGAAAGTGTATTCAGGCAGCAGAGAATGTTGGTATGTGAGATGATACTGGTGATTGAGAAGAGGAGGAGTGTGGGGGCAGCACCAAGGATCAAATGGTGTGAATTGGAAAAGGGTGATTGTGAGGTGGAGTTCAGGGAAGAGTTGAGACAGCCACTGGGTGGCAGTGACAATCTAACAAATATATGATTAAGTACAGCAAAGCTGGTAAGGCAGACAGCTAGACGGGTGCCTGGGGTGACGTGGATGAAGGGAACAGTACAAGGACACCTGTTGGTGGACTGAGGAAGTACTAGACAGTATACAGAGACAGAGGTTGGGGAAGAAGGAGTGGAATTGTCAGAGAGATGAGGAAAGTAGGCAGGAATATGAGGAGATGATGTGCATGGCAAAGAGAAAGGTGGCAAAGGCCAATGATGGGCATAAGAAGAGTTCTATGACAGGTTGGACACTAAGGAGGGATGAAAGGAATTGTACCAATTGGCTAGACAGATGCACTGAGCTAGGAAAGATGTACAGCAGATAAGGATGATAAAAGATGATGAGGTATATATACTCACAAGTAAGGAGAGTATGTTGAGCACATGGACAGTGTACTTTGACAGGCTGATGAATGAAGAGAATGAGACAGAGAAGGTTGGATGATGTGGGTATGGTGAATCAGGAAGTGCAATGGCTTAACAAGGAGGATGTAATAATAGCTATGAAGAGGATGAATACTTGCAAGCCTGTTGGTCCACATTACATACCTGTGGAAATATGGGGTTGTTTAGGGGAAATGGCAGTGGTGTGTTAGCCAGACTGTTCACTGATATCTTGGGAAGTGTGAGGTTGCATGAGGAGTGGAGAGAAAGTGCTTGGGTACGGTGTTAAGAATGAGGTTAATGTGCAGAGCTGTGATAACTGCAGAGGGATAACATTGACCAGTCACAGCATTAAGTTATGGGTAAGAGTAGTGGAAGCTAGGTTACACAAGGAGGTGAGGAGTACTGGTCAGCAGTATGGTTTCATGCATGGAAAGGACACTACCAATGTAATGTTTGCTCTGAGACTGTTACTGGTGGAATACAGAGAAGGTCAGGAGTTGCTCTGTGTCTCTCTGGACTTACAGAAAGCATATGACAGGGTGCCTGGACAGGAGTTGTGGTATTGTATGATGAAGTCATGAGTGGAAGAGATATATGTAAGAATGGTACAGGATATGTACAAGGGTGGTATGACAGCATTGAGGTCTGCATTGGAATTGAGGGATGTGTTTAAGGTGGAAGTGGGATGACATCAGGGATCAACTGTGAGCCCTTTCTGATTTGCAATGGTGATGGACAGGTTGACAGACAAGATCATATGGGAGCCCCCATTGACTATGTTGTTTGCAAATGACATTGTGATCTGCATTGAGAGTAGGGAACAGCTTTGGGAGACCCTAGAAAGGTGGACTTATGCTCTAGAGAGGAGAGAAATGAAGGTCAGCAGCACTAGGACAGAATATCTGTATGTGAATGAGAGGGAGGATAGCAGAATGTTGAGGATGCATGGAGTACAGCTGGCAAAGGTGGATGTGTTCAAATGATTGGGATCAACATTTCAGAATAATGAGGACTATGGAGAACAGGAGAAGAAGACAGTACAGGCAGGCTGGAGATGGTAAGAAGAATGTCAGGAGTGATTTGTGACAGATGAGTACCAGTAAACATGATATGTAAAGTCTACAAGAGGGTAGTGAGACCAACTATGTTATATGGGTTGGAGACAGTGGCATTGACAAAAAGGCAGGAGTCTGAGCTGCACATGGCAGAGTTACAGGTGTTATGATTTGCACTGGGTGTGACATGCATGCACAGGTTTAGCAATGTGTATATGACAGGCTCATGCCATGTTGGATGGATATGAGACAAAGTTGGAGAGGCAGCATTACATCAGTTCAGACATATGCTGAGGAAGGGTGCTGCGTACATTGGGAAAAGGATGGTAAGGATGTAGCTGCCAGGTAAGAGGAAGAGAGAAAGGCCTCAGATAAGGTTTCTGGATGTGGTGAGAGAGGACATGCAGGTGGTTGGTGTGAGAAAGCAAGATTCAGAGGACAGGCATAAATGGCAACAGATGATCCACTGTGGCAATCCTGGATGGGGAAAGCAAGAGGAGAATGAAGGGGGTGTTGTAATGTCAGTCTTCACAGATTTGGCAAGGATTTGACAGACATAACACAACTCTATGGGTAAATTACTACAAATATGAGGTACACATACGGTCAGTGTATAGAACATTGGACAGTTGAATGGTATGAGCTCAGTATATAACATGTAGATCAACACACACATCTGCAGCAGTACTTTTCTATGCAAATACCATGTATAGGTGTCTCACATTTCCGAGACAAACAGTTATATCCTAGTTGTATTCACAAGTAAGATAAGGATATGCACAACATCCCAGTAGCTGGCCTAGCATTGTCAAAATCAGTATTGTTCAACACACACTCCAGTATTAGTCATATGTGAGCCATCCTTTCCTGGGGCCTTACCTATGATGTATGTCACTGCAGACAGCCCCAGTTGCTATGGTCATAGGTTCTGATCAGCAATATGTTAGTACAGCAAGCTTTGTTGAGACATATATGTTAAACATCCTCTTGCCCATTCTTACATACCCCCTACTGCAGTCCATTACATGTTTACTTGTTTGACATACCTGTCTTTATATTTTTCCAAGTGTAGGTGGTTATATGCTATTATTTGTTTCCTTTTCCTCAGTTTCTCAATCTCCCTCTTCCACACATGTAGGGTGTACATCTGTTTTTGCATAGGCAGCAGTTTGCCTTTTGTAGGTAATGCTCATAAGCAGCTGATGGCCTGTGCACCAATTATTGTCCCCCACTTGCTAATTGCATGCAGAACAGCTGTGTCATTATTCCTATAGACAATGACATGGTAACACACTGCTATAATTAGGTACTTCATGTGGGTGTAGCCCCTTTACCTTGCCTGTGAAGGGAACTTCATGGAGGTGTGTGAACAACAGCATCACAGAGGGCATGTCATATTACTTAATATACATGTACTTTGGAAACTCACACTATGAGCTTTCTGCCTCCTGTGATGACTGCATAATACTGTACTACCGCTAACTAGATGAGTAGGGAATTTCAAACCCAACATTGGCAATTGTGATTGTGTGTGTCTGTGTCTGTGAACAGTATTCTTTGTGTGTTAGATGAACACAATACCCTCTGCGTGTCTGGAAATTACAAATCTGAGATATGTTCCACCCACTACACTTACCATAATTCACTGTACAAGAGGTGCTGATATCAGCCACCATACACTTACCTGTATACATCCCTCAGCCCTATAAGCTACATAGCACATGCAAAAACTGTTATACAGACCTGTCAATTGTGTACATCTGTACCCTGGATATGACGCACTCAATGTGTTACCACACTGCCATACCCCTTGTAGTCTGCACAGACACAGCCTGCTGATACATAGACACCTAGAAGACAAACAGAATACATTATGGAGATCACATCGAGTCATCGTTAATGACAATAATGCATCATGGCTGACAGCTCCACACTCTGACGTGTAACCATTAAACATGCTGGCTGTCAACACTGCACAGCATTACATTGCTAAATTGTGCTAAGTTCTAAGTTCACCCTGTGCATCAGAACCATATTAGCATGTCCCTGCATCGATGATATGGATGACAGGGATGTGGCACAGATATTATCATATGCATAAGGTGTGGTGTGGATTTGCCAGAGGCCTAGGCTGGGCCTTTTGGTTGACATGTGTGTGTGTGTTTGGGGGTTGTATGTGAGATTGGCCGTGCAGAGGTGGTGTGTGTAAGTCTGGAGGTTACCGTGCTGTGATGGTGATGTGTGTGTGTATGGATGCACACAGTCTTGCCATGTGGCTGCCCTACACAGGGGTATGTTAGACAGCTGTGGACCATACATGGCAGGGTGTACAGTTCACTGTCTCTGGCCACAGACATGGGAACTGTACCTGTCAAGGGACCCATGGGCACCACCCAAGGCCAGATGCACTACTACTCTCCGATGGTGACTCTGATGAATCCGTGTCCCTGTTGGGATCAATCAGGACCATGTGCCCATGGCCTGCTGTGTCATGGTGTGGACAGTGACCCCGCTGCAGTTGTGCTACTGGTACTGCCACTACGGGAGTGAGAAGTTGCATGGCCATGTGGACCCTCAGCTGTTTGTGGTGCTGTCCCATGTCCACCTACCAGATGCTCTATCACAGACATTCCACATTCAAGGATTAACATGCCACAGTCCAGGATTCCCACCATCTCACCCAACCATCTATCCATGACCTCATCATAATAACAGTGGTCATCAGCAAGATCATGGAGGTTGCCACGCATAGCAGGAACAGTAGCATTCACAGCCCCGTGAAGCTGTCTGGTGTTACATTCACTACATGCCTGTGTCTCGATGATGGTCTAAAACATGCGTCTGGTGACACTTGCTGTGCCACTTGTGACAGGGGCATGTCAGGCAGCAGGCCTCCTTCGAGCACCCCTGCCCATCCGTCTGTGTGGGACCTTGCCTCTTCTCTGGCTATGGCTGGTGTCTACAGACACACTTGCCATAGTCACCACACTTGCCTGTCCCATGCCACTACACGCCACCTGTCCATTATGGCCACTGGTGATTAGGTATGTGTGGGCATTGTGTCTGTGTGCGGGGATGGGGTAGACAAGAGTGGGATGTCAACCAATGGCACAGATTCAGCCCCTGATAACCCAGCCTGTGCCACACTATGGCTATCATCATTGTCAGCATCTGCAGAGACACTGACATCAGTTCCCAAGTGGGAGGGACCCTGACCCCCATTGCCACCTGTGAGGGGAAGACAATAAATGTAAATTAATACCTGTACATTATGGTTGGCTGCCACACACACAGACATGCAAACAGACACTTACAGGTGAGTTGGCACAAAGCTATTACACAGACCTCACATTACCCAAACCTTGGCATGCATGACACACAGAGCCCTCATCATCATGCATTGTAGCCATTCTCAACCCTTGTCAATAACAATATACATGTCTGGGATGCATGAGTACAGTTAGTAGGTGACGTCCATTCACCTAGCATACACTGCATCCATGTACACATAATTGCTATTCACCTGTATAGTACAGTGGCAACTACTATAGACCATACCTCACAACTGTACAAATCATTGAAGAATGTGTAGATATAGATGTCTGGCACATATGTTTGATCTGTCTCTCACAACCCCTATGTGTTTGTCTGACACATAATTGGGTTCATATGAGGATTGATGTCACTAATTAATGACATACATTTGATTTGCACACATCATCACCAGCAGTGAATGTATGTTCAAACAAATCCTGTTATACCAACAACCATCTAAGTTTAACATGGATATGATAAGTGTACACACCCATGTTAACATGGCAGGCTCTTGTATCATATAAAATGAGACCACAATACTGCATTCAAAAACATTACCTACCTTAAATGTGACATATGACCTGTGCAATCCAATCATGAACAAATTGTTTGGTTTTACAAGTTAATTGTTCATGTTATGGTCACATTACATGTTGAAAAATGTGTGGAATGTAATATTGTGGTCTCTCATTGTATATATCAGAAACACTTGGCATTTTGACAAGGGTGTGTACACTGTGGTAGCCAATGTATAGGATTAATGTTTCAGACATGTCCCTACCATAGCCCATTTGTCCCCCCAGTTTCTTGGTCTGTGTCCACATGACTTGCACTGACAGGTTGTGAGGTATGCTGCAGGAATGTTACATGACCCCTCAGATAGGCCCCCATGGTGACCATTGTGATCCACTGCATTTAACACCACCACAAGTGAACATGGACATCAAGCAACATGGCTAGGTGTGTATTGGCAAAGCACAAAAAAAATTACATATTCACCAGCTGCTGTCCCAGTAAACCATAGAAAGTTATGTGTGGGAGAGAGGTGCTGTCAACATGTGGTCTTGGTACAGGGGGTAGCAGCATTTCTGCACATTAACAATACAATCCCCAATAGTACAAAATATGCTGCCCATCACCATAGATGTGCACTTATGTGCATTACTAAACCCCGTGCACAACTACTATCCCATCTGATATATGCATGTGGATACTCTACAGATACAGGTTATGTATGCTAAAGTACTCTAGCAATGTGCACTAGGGCCTCACCTGCATGGTCCTCATCCCAGTAGCTGGCCTAGTCACTACAGACAGAGCCACATGCTATGGCCGTCAGTGCTGTTCAGCAGTACATCAGTACAGCAAGTCTTGTTGAGACATATGCTTTCAAACCCCTATTTTCCATTATTACAGACCACCTACTGCATTCAGTTGCATGCTTACTTGTTTCACACACATTTTTTTCTGGATTTTTCACAGATATATCCTTTTTTTCCCCACACTACTTCAGCTTTGCACTGATGGACCGTCTATGACAGAGGTGGTTTGAATAGATAGCAGCTTGTCTTTTGTAGGTAATGCTTATGACCATGTGATGGCCTGAGCACCAGTTGGTGTTCCCCAGTTGCTGACTGCATGCAGAGCAGCTGTGTAGTTATTCAATAGCCAATGTCATGGCAACATACTCCTATAACTGAATACTCCATGTGGGTGCTGGCCCTTTCCCTTACCTGTGAAGAAGACATCCTGGAGGTGTGTGAGCTAATACCTCTAAGAACAAGACCTCTGGAGACAAGCCAACTAAATGGTGAAGATTCAAGACTTAGGGGCAGAATGTGAGTATTGCTGTTATATGTTTTGAATACTGCTTGTTTAACAGGGTTTGTCTGAACATGCTACTTCTGCATGGGTTTCAGTCTGACAAAGTTCTGTCTCTGCATAACTCTCAACTGTAGGACTATCTACATAATGGCCAGAGGTTTGGATGTTATGTTTGGTCTGTTCCCCAGACAGGTGTTGTCCTTGGCCACTCAGTAACATACTCTGGTGATTGCAATCAGTAAATGCTACCATCCATTTGTGTTTTAAACTTTATATCCCTCAGAAAAGGTATGTTACAACAAACCTTGTAACATCAGCAATTTTCTCAGTATATAACAGCACTTTTTCAAGTATGACCATGTTTTTGGGCCTCTGTCCCAAATTATGTCAGGCTTTGTACAGATGCCATACTGTAGGAGGTTGATAGGTAGGGTCTACCATTATTTTATTCTGTCATTCCTGCTGAGGAGAAATGGTGGACAACATGTGGGACTCTGTACATTCAAGAGGTTGGTGTATGGAGAATGCTCTTAGATGCCCTTGCAACATATTTTATGTGGGGAAAGTAACAAGTGTTTTGAAACTAGGCTGTAAGAAGATGTGAAACGTATTACTGATGAGAAAGAAGACAGTTCTATAGCTGTACATTTTAATAATTCTCACCATGGGGGTAGTAGTCATGAAAGAACATTTGTTATGTACAGAATCAGTTTAAATTCTTAAATGTGACACTTTATCCCCTAGGGGTTAAATGAGTAGTGTAATTGGAGGCTGTGCATATACATGTAATTAAGTGTAGTGGGTTATAAGGTACTCCTCTGGAAAAAGTCTGTTTCTCAGTTTGATCAAACAGTCATAAAAGAACAATTGTTATGTACAGAATCAATGCATGTTTTAAATGTGATACTTTATCCCTAGGGGGTTGAATGAGGAGTGTACTTGGAGGCTGTGTATTTAAATGTACTTAAGTGTTAATTGTTTCTTCTAATTAAGGCAAGTATTTCTTGTAATGTGTTACTCCTTGAAGGCTTTGACAAAGACATCAGAGTAAAATGAACTTGCGTGAATTACTGGCTGTTTGTATTTTTGTTTACTATATTCATTCATTGTAGTTGTTTTGCTAGGAGGTCATTGTATATGTCTGGCCATTGTGTATGGCCTATCCTGTTTTCTAGCAGTGTACTGTTCACTTATTTGGACTGGGGGCATCATGTGGCGTCATGGGTCCTTTTGTATCAACTCATGCTGCCCCAGGTAAGGGTGGTATATCAGCAGCATATGTTTGTATGGGCATTTAGAGACATGTATGCATATATATATATATATATATATATATATATATATATATATATAAATATATATATGTGTGTGTGTGTGTGTGTGCGTGTGTATCTCCACACATATCTATCTCTATATATGTAAATATTTTTTTATGTATATATTTGTAGATAACAATCATTCCTGATTGCACAGTCTTTCCTATTGTAAACTGACTGTACTGCATGATATGTTGTAAAAAACATCCTAACACTTTATAGCTTCTTCTTCTTCTTTCGGCTGCTCCCGTCAGGGGTCGTCACAGCAGATCAACTGTTTCCATTTCTTCCTGTCCTCTGCATCTTGCTCTGTCACACCAACTGCCTGCATGTCCTCTCTCACCACATCTATAAACCTTATCTTAGGCCTTCCTCTTTTCCTGTTACCTGGCAGCTTCATCCTTAGCACCTTTTTCCCAATATACTCTGCATCGCTCCTCAGCACATGTCCAAACCAATGTAATCTTGCCTCTCTGGCTTTGTCTCCAAACCTTCCAACCTGATCCTCTAATATACTTATTCCTAATCCTGTCCATCCTCGTCACACCCAGTGCAAATCTTAATATCTTCAACTCTGCCATGTCAAGCTCTGACTCCTGCCTTTTTGTCATTGCCACTGTCTCCAACCCGTATAACATAGCTAGTCTCACTACGCTCTTGTAGACCTTCCCTTTCACTCTTACTGGTACTCGTCTGTCACAAATCACTCCTGACACTCTTCTCCACCCACTCCATCCTGCCTGTATTCTCTTCTTCACCTCTCTTCCACACTCACCATTACTCTGAACTGTTGCTCCGAAGTACTTAAACTCATTCACCTTCGCCACCTCTACTCCCTGCATCCTCACCATTCCTCTGTCCTCCCTCTCATTCACACACATATATTCTGTCTTAGTCCTGTTGACCTTCATTCCTCTTCTCTCTAGAGCATATCTCCACCTCTCCAGGGTCTCCTGCACCTGTTCCCTACTCTCACTACAGATCATAATGTCATCTGCAAACATCATAGTCCACGGGGACTCCTGCCTGACCTTGTCTGTCAACCTGTCCATCACCATTGCAAATAAGAAAGGGCTCAGAGCTGATCCTTGATGTAATCCCACCTCCACCTTAAACGCATCCATCACTCCCACCACAGACCTCACCACTGTCACACTACCCTCGTACATATCCTGTACCACTCTTACATACTTCTCTGACACTCCCGACTTCCTCATACAATACCACAACTCCTCTCTAGGCAACCTGTCATATACTTTCTCTAAGTCCACAAAGACACAATGCAACTCCTTTTGACCTTCTCTTTACTTCTCCATCAACACTCTCAGAGCAAACATCGATCTGTAGTGATCTTTCCTGGCATGAAATCATACTGCTGATCAGTAATCATCACCTCCCTTCTTAACCTAGTTTCCACTACTCTTTCCCATAACTTCATGCTGTGACTGATCAGTTTAATCCCTCTGTAGTTACTACAGCTCTGCACATCACCCTTATTCTTAAAAATCGGTACCAAAACACTTTTTTCTCCATTCCTCAGGCATCCTCTCACTTTCCAAGATTTCATTAAACAATCTAGTTAAAAGCTCCACTGCCATTTCTCCTAAACACCTCCATGCTTTCCAACATGTTTTTTGGAGACTTGATGTACTGTTTGGCAATGTTTGTCCATCCCTGGACATTTTTCTGTGTAAGAAAAGGCTTTAATCTAGCAACCCTATCTCATAGGGCAGACATATGGGGAATACAGAGGATTGTTGTCACATGTGGTGCACACCCAGTACTTGTCAGGCATTCCTGCAGCTCATTCACTGTTGTTTGTCAGTCCCCTGTCAGCCTCCATGGCCAGTTGTCATCTTGTCATGTCATCCATTTTGGATGGATGTTCAGGTGTTTGCAGTGTCACTGTTGTCCATATCTTCTCCACAGTCTGATGACTGTCTGCACTGTATTCCATGGTATATCCAATGTTGTGGACACTTTTTCTACAATTCTCCTGACTGATACCTTTGCACAATGAGATCCCTTCAATTTGCTGTAGCAGGCAACTGGGTAAATGTCAAATATATCCTTCTAGGATAGTTGAACATTATTTGGGGTTAATCAGAGTCTTGTTAATTGATTGCATATGTGTAACCAAAAAAAAGAATGCCGTGATTATTGCAAGAGGTGTATCAATCAAGTAGTGGTTTATGTGTGTGCACATGTATGCAACAAGTTTATAGTACATTACTTTTGTTTTACATTTTCTCCCCAACAGATTTGTTTGTCAATAGAATTGTACAGGTTATGGGTCACATTCAAGGTGGGAAACATTTTGACAAGATTTTCTGTGGTCTCATTTTTGTATAGTACACAAACCTGGCATTTTAACAGGGGTGTGTACACTTTTGATATCCACTGTATGTAGGTGTTCAGATAGCTGCATGGACAGAGGGTCATAACACAGTTGCACACTTCTCCTATTACAATCTGATAATCATGCCTATTTTACTACCCATGTCATTGTCATGGCAATGCAACAACCAGTACCTGTAAACATTTATGTCTGTTGTATGCACTGAAACTGATATTACACACGAGTAGAACATGCACAGCTTATTTACATACATAGATAAGTAAGTTGATTGCACACTAGGCTTTGCTATCATGGTGCTAACCTGGAAGATGTCCCACATTCATATCTAGGCTATTATATTACGGTGTCAATGTTAACAGACTTGACAAAGATTTGCCCAACATAACACAAGTCTATGTGTAAGTGACTACAGATATCAGGCACACATGTGCTTATAGGACTGTACAGTTGAATGGTATGAACTCACTATATCACAAGCATTTCAACACACATTTCTGCAACACTACTTTACTCTGCACATGCTCTGTATAGTTGTCTTATATTTACAAGACAAAATGTGTATCATAGTTATATGCACAGGTAACATATGGATATGTACAACATCCCAGTAGCTGGCCTAGTCACTACAGACAGAGCCACATGCTATGGCCATCAGTGCTGTTCAGCAGTACATCAGTACAGCAAGTCTTGTTGAGACATATGCTTTCAAACCCCTATTTTCCATTATTACAGACCACCTACTGCATTCAGTTGCATGCTTACTTGTTTCACACACATTTTTTTCTGGATTTTTCACAGATATATCCTTTTTTTCCCCACACTACTTCAGCTTTGCACTGATGGACCGTCTATGACAGAGGTGGTTTGAAAAGATAGCAGCTTGTCTTTTGTAGGTAATGCTTATGACCATGTGATGGCCTGAGCACCAGTTGGTGTTCCCCAGTTGCTGACTGCATGCAGAGCAGCTGTGTAGTTATTCCAATAGCCAATGTCATGGCAACATACTCCTATAACTGAATACTCCATGTGGGTGCTGGCCCTTTCCCTTACCTGTGAAGAAGACATCCTGGAGGTGTGTGAGCTAATACCTCTAAGAACAAGACCTCTGGAGACAAGCCAACTAAATGGTGAAGATTCAAGACTTAGGGGCAGAATGTGAGTATTGCTGTTATATATTTTGAATACTGCTTGTTTAACAGGGTTTGTCTGAACATGCTACTTCTGCATGGGTTTCAGTCTGACAAAGTTCTGTCTCTGCATAACTCTCAACTGTAGGACTATCTACATAATGGCCAGAGGTTTGGATGTTATGTTTGGTCTGTTCCCCAGACAGGTGTTGTCCTTGGCCAATCAGTAACATACTCTGGTGATTGCAATCAGTAAATGCTACCATCCATTTGTGTTTTAAACTTTATATCCCTCAGAAAAGGTATGTTACAACAAACCTTGTAACATCAGCAATTTTCTCAGTATATAACAGCACTTTTTCAAGTATGACCATGTTTTTGGGCCTCTGTCCCAAATTATGTCAGGCTTTGTACAGATGCCATACTGTAGGAGGTTGATAGGTAGGGTCTACCATTATTTTATTCTGTCATTCCTGCTGAGGAGAAATGGTGGACAATATGTGGGACTCTGTACATTCAAGAGGTTGGTGTATGGAGAATGCTCTTAGATGCCCTTGCAACATATTTTATGTGGGGGAAAGTAACAAGTGTTTTGAAACTAGGCTGTAAGAAGATGTGAAACGTATTACTGATGAGAAAGAAGACAGTTCTATAGCTGTACATTTTAATAATTCTCACCATGGGGGTAGTAGTCATGAAAGAACATTTGTTATGTACAGAATCAGTTTAAATTCTTAAATGTGACACTTTATCCCCTAGGGGTTAAATGAGTAGTGTAATTGGAGGCTGTGCATATACATGTAATTAAGTGTAGTGGGTTATAAGGTACTCCTCTGGAAAAAGTCTGTTTCTCAGTTTGATCAAACAGTCATAAAAGAACAATTGTTATGTACAGAATCAATGCATGTTTTAAATGTGATACTTTATCCCCTAGGGGGTTGAATGAGGAGTGTACTTGGAGGCTGTGTATTTAAATGTACTTAAGTGTTAATTGTTTCTTCTAATTAAGGCAAGTATTTCTTGTAATGTGTTACTCCTTGAAGGCTTTGACAAAGACATCAGAGTAAAATGAACTTGCGTGAATTACTGGCTGTTTGTATTTTTGTTTACTATATTCATTCATTGTAGTTGTTTTGCTAGGAGGTCATTGTATATGTCTGGCCATTGTGTATGGCCTATCCTGTTTTTCTAGCAGTGTACTGTTCACTTATTTGGACTGCGGGGGCATCATGTGAGCGTCATGGGTCCTTTTGTATCCAACTGCGCATGCTGCCCCAGGTAAGGGTGGTATATCAGCAGCATATGTTTGTATGGGCATTTAGAGACATGTATGCATATATATATATATATATATATATATATATATATATATATATATATATATATATATGTGTGTGTGTGTGTGTGTGTGTGTGCGTGTGTATCTCCACACATATCTATCTCTATATATGTAAATATTTTTTATGTATATATTTGTAGATAACAATCATTCCTGATTGCACAGTCTTTCCTATTGTAAACTGACTGTACTGCATGATATGTTGTAAAAACATCCTAACACTTTATAGCTTCTTCTTCTTCTTCGGCTGCTCCCGTCAAATACAGCAGATCAACTGTTTCCATTTCTTCCTGTCCTCTGCATCTTGCTCTGTCACACCAACTGCCTGCATGTCCTCTCTCACCACATCTATAAACCTTATCTTAGGCCTTCCTCTTTCCTGTTACCTGGCAGCTTCATCCTTAGCATCTTTTTCCCAATATACTCTGCATCCCTCCTCAGCACATGTCCAAACCAATGTAATCTTGCCTCTCTGGCTTTGTCTCCAAACCTTCCAACCTGATCCTCTAATATACTTATTCCTAATCCTGTCCATCCTCGTCACACCCAGTGCAAATCTTAATATCTTCAACTCTGCCATGTCAAGCTCTGACTCCTGCCTTTTGTCATTGCCACTGTCTCCAACCCGTATAACATAGCTAGTCTCACTACGCTCTTGTAGACCTTCCTTTCACTCTTACTGGTACTCGTCTGTCACAAATCACTCCTGACACTCTTCTCCACCCACTCCATCCTGCCTGTATTCTCTTCTTCACCTCTCTTCCACACTCACCATTACTCTGAACTGTTGCTCAAGTACTTAAACTCATTCACCTTCGCCACCTCTACTCCCTGCATCCTCACCATTCCTCTGTCCTCCCTCTCATTCACACACATATATTCTGTCTTAGTCCTGTTGACCTTCATTCCTCTTCTCTCTAGAGCATATCTCCACCTCTCCAGGGTCTCCTGCACCTGTTCCCTACTCTCACTACAGATCATAATGTCATCTGCAAACATCATAGTCCACGGGGACTCCTGCCTGACCTTGTCTGTCAACCTGTCCATCACCATTGCAAATAAGAAAGGGCTCAGAGCTGATCCTTGATGTAATCCCACCTCCACCTTAAACGCATCCATCACTCCCACCACAGACCTCACCACTGTCACACTACCCTCGTACATATCCTGTACCACTCTTACATACTTCTCTGACACTCCCGACTTCCTCATACAATACCACAACTCCTCTCTAGGCCCCCTGTCATATGCTTTCTCTAAATCCACAAAGACACAATGCAACTCCTTCTGACCTTCTCTGTACTTCTCCATCAACACTCTCAGAGCAAACATCGCATCTGTAGTGCTCTTTCCTGGCATGAAACCATACTGCTGATCACTAATCATCACCTCCCTTCTTAACCTAGTTTCCACTACTCTTTCTCATAACTTCATGCTGTGACTGATCAGTTTAATCCCTCTGTAGTTACTACAGCTCTGCACATCACCCTTATTCTTAAAAATCGGTACCAAAACACTTTTGCTCCATTCCTCAGGCATCCTCTCACTTTCCAAGATTTCATTAAACAATCTAGTTAAAAGCTCCACTGCCATTTCTCCTAAACACCTCCATGCTTCCACAGGTATGTCATCTGGACCAACAGCCTTTCCGTTCTTCATCCTCTTCATAGCTATCCTTACTTCCTCCTTGCTAATCCACTGCACTTCATGATTCACTATCCATGCATCATCCAACCTTCCCTCCCTCTCATTCTCTTCATTCATCAACCCCTCAAAGTACTCTTTCCATCTGCTCAACACACTCTCCTCGCTTGTGAGTACATTTCCCTCATTATCCTTTATCACCCTTACCTGCTGCACATCTTTACTAGCTTGGCCTCTCTTTCTAGCCAATTGGTACAGGTCCTTTTCTCCCTTCTTAGTGTCAAACCTTTTATGCAACTCTTCATAAGCCTTATCCTTAGCCTTCGCCACCTCTTTCTTTGCCATGCACCTCACCTCCTTATACTCTTGTCTACTTTCTTCATCTCTTTGACAATCCCACTTCTTCTTCGCCAAACTCTTTCTCTGTATACTCTCCTGTACTTCTTCATTCCACCACCAGGTCTCCTTGTTCTTCTTCCTCTTTCCAGATGTCACACCAAGCACCCTTCTAGCCATCTCTCTTACTAGCTCTGCTGTAGTTACCCAGCTATTTGGTAACTCTTCACTGCCACCCAGTACCTGTCTTAACTCTTCCTTGAACACCACCTCACAATTACCCTTTTTCACTTTCCACCATTTGATCCTTGGTGCTGCCCTCACACTCATCCTCCTCTTCTTGATCACCAATGTCATCCTAAAAACCACCATCCTATGCTGCCTAACTACACTTTCCCCTGCCACCACTTTACAGTCTCCAATCTCCTTCAGATTGGACCTTCTACATAAGATATAATCCACCTGTGTGCATCTTCCTCCACTCTTGTATGTCACCCTATGCTCCTCCCTCTTGTTAAAATACGTATTCATCACAGCCATGTCCATCCTTTTCACAAAATCCACTACCATCTGACCTTCTGCATTCCTTTGCTTAACACCATACTTACCCATCACTTCCTCATCCCCTCTGTTCCCTTCACCAGCATTCCCACTGAAATCTCCTCCAATCACCAGTCTCTCACCCTTGGGTACAGTCATCGCCACTTCATCCAACTCACTCCAAAATTTTTCTTTCTCATCCATCGCACACCCAACTTGTGGAGCATATGCACTAACAACATTCATCATTACACCATCAATTTCCAGCTTCATAAACATCACTCTATCTGACATTCTTTTCACCTCCAAAACACTCTTAGCATACTGTTCCTTCAGGATAATGCCTACGCCATTTCTCCTCCCATCCACACCATGATAAAACAATTTGAAACTGCCTCCGATACACCTAGCCTTGCTCCCCTTCCATCTGGTCTCTTGCACACACAATATACCAACTGTCCTTCGGTTCATCATGGAAGCTAGCTCCCTCCCTATACCAGTCATACTGCCAACATTCAAAGTTCGGACCCTCACTATCACAGCCCTAGCCTTTACCTGCCTTCGGGCATGCCTTCCACCTCTTCTCCTCCTTTGGCCAACAGTAGCCCAATTTCCGCCAGCACCCTGTTGGCCAACAGTACTGGTGGTGGTCATTGTTAACCAGGGCCTCGACCGATCCGGTATGAATTTCTGTACAGTTTTCTGCATATATGATGTGGCAAAATTTTATGCCGGATGCCCTTCCTGACGCAACCCTCCCCATTTATCCGGGCTTGGGACCGGCATAAAGAAATGCACTGGCTTGTGCATCCCCAGTGGCTGGTGGCCTAATGGTAAATTGCTGTAACTATGGTGTATAGCATCTTGGGTTCAAGACTAAGCATAGCTGATTATTTTGTTGCTGGCCAGACGAAGGGCTGCTGGATACAAAGTGATTAAGGCACTTTTAAGCAGTTGTAAGCAGGTTTGCATGGGGCTAAGTGACGCTAAAACACGGTTAAAGTGATAGGCACTTAAACTGTGTATGCTTCACTTACCGACGCTTACCACTGTGCAAATATGCATAGCAGAGCTAACTACTAGTTATCATTCACATTTAAGCAATGTGTAAACCTGCCAAGCACAGCTCAGTCCTGGTAACCATTGCTCACATTCCAGTCTCATAAAATAATAGAGTAATGCCATCATGTAATATGTTTATTTAATTTCCCGTACATAACATGCTTTTGTGTGCTCTCATTACAGAAGCAAGGGGTGTGACTATACTGTACAGGACACCTGGGTATACATGGGTAGTATCACATGCTTTTTTTTTTATTATTATTATTTTTTTCATACATGGGTAGCATCACATGTTATATGCACTCACACTTGCATGTTACACCAGCTACAGTACTATGGTTGTCGAATATGATTCCACACATATTGTATTATGAAATTAGTACTTTTTACACTGCTTTTCCATGTAAAATTAGATTGCCTATTGTAGTACTCCAAAAATGCACCTATGCATGCAGAGCTGGGACTCTGAGTACTACGCCAACTTGTTCTTGGTGTCTCAGCTGTATGTTTTATGTATCTCCTATTGGATATTAATATATTATTATATTAACTGTAGGGTACTATATTTTTGGCCATGTCATTGAGGACTGCTGTCATGTAATAATGGCATACATTTCAGTTTCAGACTTCTATCCTTCAGGACATTCACCCTAATGCATAACATGTTTGCTGTCCACTTTCTGTCTGCCCTCTGTGCAGATGTGCAGATGTCAGGTATTGCTAAGGCCATACAACTATGTAAGTGTCCACAAAGTTTTGTGCTGTGGGCCTGGACACTACTGCTAGCTCCAATAAATGGGACGTCCTTCATGTGGGTCTTGGCCCTTTTCCTTGTCTGTGTGAGAGACATTACAGAGGTTGTGGGCTACAGATTCATAGTAGGTGGGAATACTTCACAGGACAGGACATTTGGAGACAGCACAACATGGGGGACATATCTCCAGAATTGTGAACAGATTCTATGTCATCATCAGTGCTGTTATACACATGGTGGGTTGCTAGATTGACAGGGTTTGTGTGGACGTGCATTTAGTGAGTGACTTCATGTCTGACAGTGGGTTTCACTTTATAATCTCAAATTACTGAAAGCTCAAAATTCTGTAACCCGAAACTATGAAGTCGAACCATTCACAACACAAAAACCACACTCACGAATCACACAATCACAAACATACATACACCATACACCACTTAACATACACACCATCCCACCCACAGCACACAAACCACACAACCCTACACTACATATAAAAAGGGGGGCAAGCCCCCCTTCACCCCCCATGTGGGGGCTATGCCTCCACACCCCCCTACTTATATACACCAACTCTGAGGTCACACATAACATAAAAAAAACTCACACCACGCTATCCTCCACTTGCCTGCTCACAAATACATATCACACATACACAAACACCAACAAATCCAACACTCACACTTACACCTCCCTACCCTTACCCACACACACAACGTACAAAAACACACACAAACACTCACTTACCTGCCATTTCAGGCACCATAACACTACATGGGACATACCGGAAATGCATAAGTGCAGATTCGAGATATTCAAATTCGCTCTTATGCACTTTCGGCATTCTGTTTTTCAGCTTCCTGGTCTCGGGTTACTGAATTTTGAGCTTTCAGTAATTCAAGATTATAAAGTGAAATCCTAACAGTGATATATCTCTGACATACCTCTCCACTGGCATGCTGTCCACAGACTGGCCACATGTTTGCCTGTTATGTTTTGTCTGCTCCAAAGACAGTTGTTGTCCTTGGAAAATCAGTCAATGACTCTGGGAAATGCAGTCAGTAAATACTAAAATCCAGTGGTATTACTGGCTTCATACTCCTCATAAAGGATATGTTACAACAAACCCAGTAACATCAGCAACTGTCTAAATTTCTGACAGCAATATGTCCAATCTACGCCTGTGTTTGTGCCTCTGTCCCCAAATGATGTCAGGCTTTGTCCAGATGCCAGGCACTATGAGGCTCAGATGTATTTAGTATCATTATTTCTTGCCTTCATTCCTCCTACCATCCCAGTGATCTAGTAGACCCAACAGATATGTTATAGGGAAGAGGCCATATATATCAGTTCTGAGCCGGTCCATTCTGAGGTGAACTGCACATTTGAGAGGTCTGTGTATGTCTGGTCATTGTTGACAGACTGTCAGGACTGTGTACACATGTCATGTATACATGTTATTTGGGCTGAGTATGGATGGGGGGTAGATGTAAGTGTTATGGCTCCTTTTTTATGTGACTGTGCATACTGGTCCAGTGTCTGCTGGTCTATTGGCTGTATGCCTTTGTAGGGGCAGACTGACATGTGTCCTGTACCATGGTCAGAATTCAGACTACACTGAGAATTGGGCTACTATATGTAGGGGTAGTGTGTGACTAGAAAACTATTATGTATTTCCTCACACAGTCCTTATACTCTACTGTTCAACTGAACTACTGGTATGTGACTGTGACTGTGGTGGAATTGGTTGTGGGTATGCACTTTCACACTGGTGTCTGATTTTTGGTGCTGAAACATCCCGGTAATGTCTGACATCCCAAAGGGTGATGACAACACAATCTTTAACATTGAGCTTAAGGCCATGGCTCTGACACCAGTCATTGGTCTCATTGAGGCCTTTCTGTAGGATGTCAACATCACTTGGGTAGTTAATAGCTCCCAACTTGCAATTGTCAGCCAGAGTCCCTTCATGTTGAAATGGACTTCAGAGAAGTTGATACCAAACAGGAGAGGACCCAGGACCACACCCTGTGGAACTCCACTAGTGACTGGTCATCAGTCTGACTTGGGGTCAGCTACTTTCACACTGTGGGTTCTATCTGTGAGACAGTTTGCAACCCACCTACTGTTATAGGGGTTGATGCATAGCTTAGTGAGTTTATCTATGATTCCTGAGTGGGGAATGTTATCAAAGGGCTTGGCCAAATTGAGGTAGGCTGTATGAACTACCTTGCCTTCTTCCACAGCTCTTGTGACTGGC